>NC_068371.1:20708087-21008087 GCF_023724105.1 Carassius gibelio
CCGAATGCAACGCTGGCCTAATCCCTCTCTCTTCACTTTGCACGTACCTTTTGTCGAGTGATTCTTCACCCCGTGACAGTGGTGGAGAATGCGGGCAGTACAGTGAGGAATCACCGACAAGATCACCGCCCCAACTCCTAATTTTTTTCCTTTTTTTCCTGTTTCTGTCACCAGCACCACGGAAGGTGGCACGCACGTCCCCGCGATGGAGGACGTCTTACAACGCCTCGCTGAAGTTAGCATCCGCCAGCAGCAAATAGCGGAACACCTCGCCACTCGCCTGGGCAGGACGGAGGATGAACTCGTCGCCGTCCGGGCGGCCGCGGCCCAGCGTGTTACGCTACCTGAGCCTCGGGCACAAGCCACCCATCTGTTACCTAAGATGACAGCCGATGACGAAGTGGAAGCCTTCCTTCAGGTCTTCGAAAACACTGCCCACCGAGAGGGATGGCCAGAGGACGAGTGGGCACGTGCACTGGCACCCCTCCTCACCGGTGAAGCGCAGAGGGCTTACTTCTCGCTCCCCCTGATGAGTGCCGACAGTTATGTCGAAGTTAAGCGAGAGATTCTGGCGAGGCTGGGTCTCTCCCCTGTAAGCGCTGCCCAGCAGTTCCACGAGTGGGAATACAAGCCCCGGGTGCCAGCCCGTGCCCAGGCAGCCGAACTCAACCGCATCGCCCAGCACTGGCTGTTGGAAGGAAACCCCACACCACACAGGTAGCGGAACAAGTGGTGGTCGATCGCCTCCTGCGCGCACTACCTCGCGCCCACCTGCCGGTGTCCGTACTGCTTGGAAGGGATTGGCCCGGCTTCGAGAAGCTGCTGTCCGCCGCTACTCAGCCTGCCAGCCCCAAGGGGAACCGTCGAAGACCGAGGCAGTCGCCTGGACCCCGCCGCCGACCGGCACTGCTCGTCTCCAACAGTGGGAGAGAAGGTGAGGCCCCCTCCCAATCTACTAATCTGTTTTATGATGTCTACCAACAGGCCGCTGGAGGGGGCTCTTTCGCCAAAGAACAGCGGGAGGACGACGGACTCAAGCACTGTTGGAGCCAGGTGCGAGTCGTGGATGGAGAGGACATCCTCCCCCGGCCCCACCCTCTCCCACATTTTTTTGTAGAGAATGGCCTGCTGTATTGTGTCGCCCAGCGTAGGGGGGAGGAGAAAAAGTTACTACTATGGACCGAGACCATTCTAGAGCTGGCCCATTCCCACCCCATGGCAGGACACCTCGCAGCAGCCAATACTGCTCAACGCATCCACGACCGCTTCCATTGGCCGGGCCTGGACGCCGAGGTAAAGCGGTTTTGCCAAGCCTGCCCGACCTGTCAGGCCACGTCACCCAGGACTCCTCCCCCCAGCCCGCTTATCCCACTGCCTATCATCGAGGTGCCCTTTGAGCGGATTGGAATGGACATAGTGGGGTCGTTGCCGAAGTCTGCCCATGGGCATGAACACATCCTGGTCATCGTCGACTATGCCACCCGGTACCCAGAAGCAGGCCCCCTGCCGAAGGCCACCGCAAAGTCCATCGCCCAGGAGCTGTTTCTGCTGGCCAGCCGAGTCGGCCTCCCCTCGGAGATCCTGACTGACCAGGGAACCCCCTTCATGTCCCGGCAAATGGCTGAACCTCTGCCGGCTGCTGCGGGTGAAGCAGTTGAGGACCACTGTTTTTCACCCCCAAACTGATGGCCTCGTAGAGAGATTTAACCAGACCCTCAAGCAAATGCTCAGACGTTTGGTGGCGGAGGACAAGCGGGATTGGGACCTCATGATCCCCTACGTGCTCTTTGGGATCTGCGGGGCCTTTCGACATTCCAGCGGATGATGGACATCCTCCTGCCGCCTCACCAAGCTTACGCGGCCGCCTACCTGGATGACGTCGTGGTCCACTCCGAGGTGTGAGACGAACATCTGGATCATCTGCGGAGGGTGCTTTCGGAGCTCCGGCGGGCTGGACTTACCGCCAACCCCCGCAAATGCCACCTAGCCCTCTCTGAGGCCAAGTACCTGGGCTACCAAGTCGGCCGAGGACTCATCCGGCCGCAAGACAAGAAAATTGAGGCCATCCACGCCGCACCAAGGCCCGAGACAAAGACCCAGGTACGAGCCTTCTTGGGGTTGGCGGGTTATTACTGTTGTTTTATCCCCAACTTCTCCTCTTTAGCCACCCCCCTGACAGACCTGACCAGGAAGGGGCAGCCGGAGAAAGTATGCTGGATGTGACGAGCACTCCCAGAGGAATCAGCGTCACCCTGGAAACCAAAGCAAAACACCTGCACGTCCTCGTCACCGGCTGATCGGTCACAGCTGCTCCCCATCATCCAGCACATTTAAAAGGAGCACATGTTACACTCAGAAGAGGTTCTTGAACCGAATGCAATGCTGGCCTAATCCCTCTCTCTTCACTTTGCAGAAAGCAGCGAGTGAGCGACAGCCCAGCCACTTTGGAGCACGTTTGGACACCCACTTTCACCTTAACTGGCACAGAAGAGCACACGGGAAGCACCGGCCACCAGATAGTGGAGCAGCACCTTTCACCAGGCATCACTGTGACAATAAATCCACCCTCCGGGGCTTTTGATTTCACGTACCTTTTGTCGAGTGATTCTTCACCCCGTGACAATATACATCAGGGTCGGAAATGAATGGGCACTTAAAAATGGCACCAAGATTTAATGTTTTCATTTTGATATGGTCTTATAATTTTTGCCCACATATTGAAAGTATATGCAAACAAAATGTTCTATAAAAAGTACATAAGTCATAAAAGTAATGGAATCGAGTCAAGGCTTATGGAATGACACAATCACTTTATATGTTGAACAGATTTTGAAGGGGACATAACACACAGTTTCTGCCAATCTTATGTTAATCTTGAGTACCTATAGAGTAGTATTGCATCCTTCATATTTCCGAAGAGTCTTTAGTTTGTCAAATTTATAAAAGTCTGATATATCTTTACGCTTCTCTCCAAAAACAGTCAAGCTCCTGGTGTTATTCCATGGGGAAAGACGAAAAAAAAAAAACTAATCCCTGCATGATTTTAGTAATGTGATACATGTGAAAAAGAAAGATAAACGTTGGGAAATAGGCATATTTTATTTAAGAAATTACTGTATGACATCAACATGCATTTTTTTCATTCTTACAGGTCAATTTCAATAAATTAGAATGTCGAGGAAAAACTCATTTCAGTAATTCAACTCAAGTTGTGAAACTCGTACTAAATAAATTCAATGCACACAGACTGAAGTTTAAGTCTTGGTTCTTTTAATTGTAATGATTTTAGCTCACATTTAACAAAAACCCACAAATTCCCTATCTCAACAAATTATAATACTTCATAAACAAATAGTTTATATTTGTTTATAATATTAAAATAGAAGTGCTCAAAGATTTCTTGGTAAACGGTTGCAGTGACTTTGGTTTTCAAAAAACACAATGGACCAACACCAGCAGATGACATTGCACCCCAAATCATCACAGACTGTGGAAACTTAACACTGGACTTAAATTAACTTGGGCTATGAGCTTCTCCACCCTTCATCCAGACTCTAGGACCTTGGTTTCCAAATTAAATACAAAACTTGCTCTCATCTGAAAAAAAGGACTTTGGACCAATGGCAACAGTCCATTTCTTCTTCTCCTTAGCCCAGGTAAGATGCCTCTGACATTGTCTGTGGTACAGGAGTGGCTTAACAAGAGGAATACGACTACTGTAGCCAAATTCCGTGACACATCTGTGTGTGGTGGCTCATGATGCCTTAACCCTAGTCTCAGTCCATTCCTTGTAAAGTTCACTCAAATTCTTAAATTGATTTTGCTTGACAATCCTCATAAGGCTGTGGTTCTCTCAGTTGGTTGTGCATCTTTTTCTTCCACACTTTTTCGTTCCACTCAACTGTCTTTTAATGAATGGATACAGCACTCTGTGAACAGCTAGCTTATTGGCAATTAATTTTTGTGACTCCTTGTGAAGGGTGTCAACGATTGTCAGAAACCATTTTGAAGGCTCAGGAATCCTTTGCAGGTGTTTTGAGTTGATTAGCTGATTGGCATGTCATCATATTCTAAATTGTTGAGATCGTGAATTTGTGGGTTTTTGTTAAATGTGAGCCAAAATCATCACAATTAAAAGAACCAAAGACTTAAATTGTTTTAGTCTGTGTGCACTGAATTTATCTAATACATGAGTTTTACAGTTTGAGTTGAATTACTGAAATATGGAAATTTTCCTCAACATTCTAATTTATTGAGAAGCACCTGTAAAGTCACTGCCCCGAGAATGTCCAACTTCAAATAGTTTTTTAAGAACATTTCTTAACACAAATTTAGCTAATGTTTTCTGTTAATTTAAGCATAAACTAAGAAAAGTAAAACTAAACTTTGTGGCAATAATTAAGACCAAACGTTGCATGCTGGCAAAGTTGTTGTGGTGGGGCGGGGTGTGGTGTGGTGGAGGTGGGGCTTAGGTAGAAGATATGGTCAGATATCAGCGATATTTTTAAGGCTATTATTGATAAGATAATGCAGATTTGCTTTTCTTGTCTTTTTCTTGCAGGACCCTATACATCATAGTACTAAAATAGTTTTAATTATTTAAGTACCACAGTGTCTTCTCCATTGGCAACACACACGATTTGTGTCAATTTGCAAGGAATGTTGCAGGTAGTGGAGAGTGCAAGTGACTTGAATTTTATTTCTTTTTTTGTTTTCACCACCTGGCTACTGTTGTAAAATGTTGAGAGATTCAATCAAAAAGTAATTAACGTATTTTTCGTACTATAAGTCGCACCTGAGTATAAGTCGCATCAGCCCAAAAATACGTCATGATGAGGAAAAAAACATATATAAGTCGCACTGGACTATAAGTCGCATTTATTTTATTAAGAGAAAACATTACCGTCTCCAGCCGCGAAAGGGCGCTCTATGTCTTCTGTGCTGATCAGTGCTCCTGTAGTCTACACTGAAGACATAGAGCGCCCTCTCGCGGCTGGAGATGGTAATGTTTTCTATTGGTTAATTTCTCTTGGTTAATTTCTCTCGGTTCATGTCAAATTAATTTAGATAAATAAGTCGCACCTGACTATAAGTTGTAGGACCAGCCAAACTATGAAAAAAGTGCGACTTATAGTCCGGAAAATACGTTAATACAATAGAACAAAATCTAAGAATGCATGTCTGAAATTGCAAGTCTGCAGCCAGACCCTCTTGGACTTATTGATTCTAAATATGGGACACCATACTTGGCCACAACTCACTTCACTTTTCACTTCATTAGACCTCCCCTTTAAAAATAAGTTTTTAATCACACACATTGATCAGTGCACATGCATGTAGCACATCCGATATGGTAAACAATATGTTAGTGTAAGACTAATCTCCAGCTCAAGCAGGCGCGTTCACTAGGCATTCACTACAAGGCAATCAAGCGTTTTACGTAGGCTTGACTTACTCACTGCCATGATACAGCTTGGAAGAGCCAGGACAATTTTAAATTTAACTGCAATTGTGTTTGTCTGAAAGAGGAATGTCAGGTACGCCTAGGGTGCCCTGAGGTTGAGAAAATCATTTGGCCAATTTTCATTTTTTGGTGAACTATCCTTTTAGCAGCAATATGGATTTTGTGATTTAGTTGTTCAGAACACTACTTGATTACATATGAGGATGTCAAAGGACAATCGTGATGTCACAGTTCACCCGATTTCAAATCTGGGTACTTCAGAAGGGTAGAAAAAATAATTCATCTATTAAACTGAGGAGATAGTTTGGAGTTTGGAAATTTGCGGTTTTTATTGTTGAGTATTCTGTAATATGTGTTAATTTCAAACAGGCAATGACCAAAAAAATGTCTTCCTTGTAGCCATTTGGCATCATTTTTCTTCATAAAATAAATCACTGCAAAAACTGTGTTCCTTAGGAAGTCCATGATTCCTCTGGAGTTTTAAATAATGTGGTAGAGGAGTTGGTGGATTTTCGAAGTAAGGTTCGTAAATTTGCTCTTTCTGTGGAAGATTAAGCTTCACAAAATCCCCAGACTGACTCTGAAATTCAGAAAAGGCATCTACAGCCAGACAGAGTGCCTTTGCTGAAGGCCTGTGATGCCGAAAGGAATAATCTAGCACCCCTTGGAGTCCACATTAAGGTAAGGTAAAATAAAAGTCATGGTTATTATTTAAGCACGGTACACTGTAAAAAAAATGGTATTATTAAAAACTCAAAGGCATAATTAAAAAGTAATAAGAGTTCCTGAGTTTTCATGTCTTAAGTCACCAAACTATATTTATCTACCCACATAATGCACATTTTCCTCTTATAAGACCTTCTAAGAAAGCACATTGCAAGGCTCACTGTGGTTTCCGTTGCTAATTTTTGGTTTTAGTTTCAGGATAGTGGCACAAAATCCACATGGGAAATAACAGGAGGAAGAGAGACAAGGAAGAATGAACAACTTACTGAATCTGGTCCAAACTTAATCTAATAGAACAAAAGGTGTTTGTAGCATCTCAGTGGTGACTATTTTTTTCAAGTTTTTCTTCTCTTCAAAGAATTCAGTTTAACTGATGTAACACCACCAGTAATCATAACCACATCTTGCTTCTGATGATAATGATTGTAATTCTTAATGAAACAACTCTGTTCTTAGTTTAACCTATAATTAAATTCATTTTTGTTAATATTTGTCTCAGTAAAGGACATTAGGACAAGCTTAAGGACATTTCTCAATCACTCTGATACAGAAATGACTGAACTCAAGGATCGTCATTGACATTTTCACAGCGTTTTATGGTGTTTCTGGGAAGACTTGTCCTTTGATATTTGAAGACATTATGAAGAGACTACCCAAAGACCTTGGTCGTACATTTCCTCTTTAAATGGGGAAGGATAAAAATAAAGTATAAATAAAATAAAATGTCAGTATAAAGAAAGATAGAAAGACTGGTAAGTAGACATTGTTGTAATGTAATATTCATAAATAAAAAAATAAATAGGATGGGAACAACACATAAGATGCATTTTTTTTGACGACATATGCATTTTAAATCGGGACTTTTTTGCATTGTGCCATTGGTCTCGAGTTTCCCGTTTTCGTCATTGCTAGAAGTGAACTTTAAGTGTCGAGCAGAACACTGATTTCTTTTTAAAAGGACCGGCGTTATGTCCATGTTTAGCCACGAACAAGTCCATTTCAACCCACCGAAATAACCAAGAAGACCTGCTGATCTGCTCCTTAAAGTGTTTTTTCAATACGAGCCAAAACTAACTACTTCCAAAGGAACTTGGACGGCGCACGTTTTATATGAATTGCGGAGTGGGAAGTCTATTATTTTGAGATATTTGTTTCATCACTGAGTCTTGAACCTTAAACCCATGCCTGCTCCTGGGAAGATGAGAAAGCCCGATATTAAAATCGTAATCTTAGGAGACATGAATGTAGGGAAAACGTCCCTGCTACACAGGTACACAGAGAGAAGCTTTAAGGACACTTCAAGCACAATCGGCGGAGCGTTCTTCTTGAAGCAGTGGGGTCCCTACAACATCTCTATCTGGGATACAGCGGGTGAGATTGATGGATGTCTGTTCAAATGTTGCAATTTGGTAGTTTAGGCTAATACAACAACGGAGAGGCATAAGATGCAGAAACAAGCAGTTAAAAGTGCTTATGGAAAAGTTTAAAGCAATTGTTTCTAGAGAGACTACCAATATTGATAAATATTAATCGCTATAAACATTTACGGTTTCATATATATATATATATATATATATATATATATATATATATATATATATATATATATATATATATATATATATATATATATATATAATATATATATATATATATATATATATATAATTTCGTAATATAGTTCGTGATTTTTAGAACGTGATATTTAGATTGGTGCATGAGTTATCCACGTTATTTTGAAATCAAGTGATTTCAACATCAAGACTTGAACCCACCTCCCCCCTTTTTTTTCTTTTTCGTTTCAAAAGCAGTAAGTGAAAGAAGGAAAGGAAAGGATTACTCTTGACATAGTGCCTCAGTGACTGCAGTTGTCTATTTATTCTTTGCAGGATTTTGCAATCTTGGTAGCTTCAGCAATAATGTGGAAATTTTGACCAGGAATTTTAGCAGTCATTGATAGGAAGCATTCGTGCACAATGTCTGGATTCAAGCAACAGATCCAAATGTGTCAAATGTTGCCTCAAACTTTTAAACTTGTTTTAAAAAGACGTAAAAAATTAAAGCAAAATTATATTTAGCCATTCTAGCTTTTATCTAAACAAGTCGTTAAGGGGAACACGTAATTGTAGCTGATAGTAATGACTTTACTTCATGTCAGAACTGCCGCTGTTTAGACACTGGCTGGATTGTCAGCTGTTGCTGTAGCGCACTGATTTTTGAGCTTATCACATATTGCACATTGAACACACATCTCATTTTAGCTCATAAGGAAAACAAACAACTTCTTTCTTTGAAACTAAAATTAATTTTAAAATGGTCATTAAATTTAGGTGTATTTTTAATTGTTATTAAATTAAGTTTAATTGAAAGCATACAATAATATGAAAAATTGTTGGTATTTAGCTATTTTATTTATATAGATGGAGTAATCTCTTCCACCACTTCAAATGGAATAATTGTACAGAATGTATTTATTAGAGTTTTTATTAGATGTACCCCACCCCCCACCAGAACCCCTCTTAAACCCCATGTATTACTACATGGTTGAAAAACGTATTAAAAATGTATTTACATTTTTTTTTTATCTGTCTCTTTGTTCAATTAGTCATATTGTTTGGAATTTGCTTCTTTATTCTTATTTTTGATAACAAAAATAAAATAAAGTATAACAAAAATAACTATATCAATAGAGTATATAGTGTTCCTGTGGCTCAACTGAAGAGCATTGCACTAGTAACGCAAAAGTTCCCAGAGAATGCACATACTGATAAACAAATAAAAGAATTTATAGCCTGAATGCACTTTTAGTTGCTTTGAATAAAAGCTTCTGCCAAATGTAACAAATATATTGTTACTATGAAACTTTCAAAAATGATATATAGTTTTATCATAATTTACACAAGAAAAAAATGGTTTTCTTTGTTCTGTGAAACACAAAAATTAAGCCTTAATATTACAATCATATTAAATTTTCACATTGCTCTTTTGCATAGAATAAAAGTGATCGGTCTTCTGAAGCTTAAGCCATGTGAGGAACAGAAATTTCACAGCTGAATGTGCACTCCCTCAAAAAATTCCACTGACTCTTATAAACATGTTCAGAAGAAATCATGACCTTGAGATGGGGTTGAAAAGGGAACATTATTTGATTTAAATCTTAGTATGCTAAATGAATAGACTGACCTCAGTGTTCTTACTTCATTAAAGAAATAGGTTACCCAAACATGAAAATGTTACCATTATTTACCTACTCGTATGTTGGGTGAAAGATACGCAGTCATTTATATATATATATATATATATATATATATATATATATATATATTTGATTGTTTTGCATGTCACACAAATAGGAACGTAACATATTCACAAATTGAACTGATCTGTTTTTTTTTTTTTTTTTTTACTGACTCGTGATGCTGTCACAACAGTTCTCAAGTTGACAGGTCATTGGAGTACAAGATTACTAAATAACAATGAATAATATATATATATATATATATATATATATATATATATATATATATATATATTCTCACAAAAATGTGATGCAGCAAATCAGCATATTAGAATATTTCTGGAGGACATTAAAGACTAAAGCAATGGTAGCTGAAATTCAGCTTTGCATCAAATGAATAAATTACATAAATAATAATAATAATAATAATAATAATAATAATAATAATAATAAAGAAAACAGTTATTTTAAATTATAAATAATTTTTCTATATTCTTGTTTTTATTTTATTTTTGACCAAATAATTTCAGCCTTGTTGAGCAGAGGAGACTTTGATCAAAAAAGTTCAAACTTGCGAAATTATGGCATTTTTTAAATATTTCTACATTTCTGTGCTTCTTATTTCATCAGGTCGTGAACAGTTCCATGGTCTTGGCTCCATGTATTGTCGTGGTGCTGCAGCGATCATTCTCACGTATGATGTCACAAACTGGCAGAGCTTTGTAGAGCTTGAAGATCGCTTCCTCCCTCTCTCTGACTCAGCCAATAACGACAGCATATTTGCCATTGTGGGCAACAAAGCAGACCTCACTGACCCTAAAGCCCATGTTATGACCCTAGAGGAAGTCAGAGCAGAAGAGGGTAGCGTGCTTCCCCTTCCATCCTTTCCCACAACTCCAGACTTTCCCTTGCACAAGCAGGTGAGTCTGGATGATGCCACAGCACTGTACAACCGCATAATTCACTATAAGGCACTAGAGGGCACCAGCCCACCAGCAGAAAAGATGTGCTTCGAGACAAGTGCTAAGACTGGATTTAATGTAGATGTTATGTTTGAGACACTCTTCGATATGGTGCTGCCATCTATCATTCAAAAACGCTCCCAAAGTGAGTCACCGATATTGTATTTGGAAGACTATAACGAAAAGGGTATGAGGAGCAAATTGAGTTGTTGCACATGAAAATATTTGCTGAAGACTATCTGGGGTCTTGAATATCCATTTATTTATGAACAGGTATTCGAGATGTTACAGAACTGTTTACTGTCACAGTAAATATTGTACATTGTCACAGTGAACATGTGCACATTGTTATCTCTGTTCTGATGGACATGTCAGTATGTGTTTCTTTGAGATGGTCTTGTTTTTTACAAATACAGCAGAAAGAATTTGAACTTAAGTTAGTGTTTTGGCCCTCAAGTTACTCAATTGCTTCTGAACACTATAAACAGTTGAGCTTTTTACAAATGTATGTCAAAGATAAGAAATATACATTTAGACTACAGAGCATATATATATATATATATTTATATTTTCTAAGAAAATATATATATATATATAAAAAAAAACGCTTTACACTGTATAGCATGCATAGTGTCCTGTAATTAAAAAAGTAACACAAGTTGTAGACTTGAACTCATTGACTTGTCAATAAAATTTGAGCTTCTGCAATTATGACACACAAAGACAATTGCAACTAGTTGTCAAATGCTTTATGTATTTTAATTAATTGGTATTTTTGTCCATATTGCAATGGAATGCTATTCAGTTGTGGTTTTGATCAGTATAAATCTCATTCATCATGAAAGGTGTTTTACTGAAGTGTATAATTGCTTCTGGAATCGAATTTCCACTGCTCTTTTTATTTTCAGCCAGAACATGTGAAGATAAGACAAAACGTTCAACCTTTTATCCTGACAGGGGGTGATCTTTGCTTTTGCTGAGAAAGCTGCACATACAGAAGGCAGTGTGCACAATGCAGAAAACAAACCTGTCAGCATTTCCTTTTGGCTTATATGAGAGAATAATGAATACAATATTAATAAGTTGTGTTGAGTGTCATATTCATATGTATTTCCATAAATGAAGCAGCGTGTTTAGGCACCTTGCAAACCATGCAACCCCCAGGACTGGCCCCCAAAACACTAAACACATCTGAATAAATGTCTATACAGCCACAGTACATATGCAACTATCATATATTTAACCTTACATTTCCAAGGGAATTGTGGGATTGGGTTAAATCTATATTTTTAATAATAATGTTGATCCAGGATCAACAAAAGATGTTGATCCAGGTCAGGATCATGTCTTACTTGGCAAAATCATGGCGACCTCATCCGAATGTGTATGAAGGGGCTGTGAATACAGCCCCTTCATACACATTGTCAGTATGTGTTAAGTAAATCACAAATCGTGAACATAACTGTTCGAGGAAGGCTTAAGACAAAGCAGAATCCTCTGCCAGCTTGCCACTCCCACATCACAGTGAATGGGACTCACGTTAACGCCAATTACCATCACCGTCAGTGTTTTTTGTTTTCAGCAAATCCGTTTTTGGCTAATGAAAATAAAATATATTTTTAATGTCTTTTAAATTGGAATCAGGAGAAATTGAATATGACTAGAAATCCGGAAAAAGACTGTATGGGTCATTTAACGGTTTTGACTCATCCAGTCGATGACAAATTGTACAATCTCTTGTGACCACAAACATAATTATTGGCGGTGTCCTGAATGGAGTTAAGTCTTGCCAACAACTGTTGGCTACAGATCTATGAAGAACGTATAACAATCATGCTTCCCATCACCAAAGAAAGTGGCAAAAGAATCAGTAAGTTGCAAGTCAGCAATGATTCCATCCGGCTGGAAGCCATGCCACAAACCCAGGATATAAACACAGAGGATTTGTTCTAGGACTTGAGAATACTTCAACAGATAATTCCAAAGGGAAAAAATAAACTACACTTCATTTTCTGAAAAGGACTGAAGGAACCTTTCCCAACTGTGAAATTGCACTCAGGATCCTACTGACTATCACAGTAAATGGAATCGAGCGAGCAAAGCTTTTCGAAACTGAAACTAATTAAAAACTATTTGCGAACCTCCATGTAGCAGGATAGACTATGTGGGTTTGCACTTTGGTCAACTGAAAAGGATATTGCATCCAAGATTTTATTGCTTAGTTTGCGGCAAGGAAAGTGATTACCTTATCTGTTCATATGGTGAGTCGACCTGAGTTCAACTCCTATATGAATTATTGTTTTTAGTTAAATCTCTCTCTCTCTTTCTCTTTCTCTCTCTCTCTCTCTCTCTCTCTCTCTCTATGTTTACATTTATAACACCCCAAGCAGAACTATATACATATAGCATGCTGCACCAAACATATTCATAATAATGTTAACAATAAACCAACTCCAAAATAAATTCTAAATGATTGAGGGCTTAAGGACGTTCCAATTCAGCTCAAGGGTTCTGCCAGAAGTGGGCACTCATGCTCAAAATAATGACTTATTTTCTCAAAGTAGTGAGAAACATTCTTGAACTAATGACTTATTTTCTCTAAATAATGACTTATTTTCTCTTAATAACAACTTATTTTCTCATAATGACTTATTTTCTCGCAATGAGAAACTTTCTCGAAATAATGATTTATTTTCTCGTAATAATGACTTATTTTCCAAAAAATAATGATTTGTTTTTCTCACAATGAGAAACTTTCTTGAAATATTGACTTATTTTCTCGAATTAATGACTTATTTTCTTGTAATAATGACTTAGTTCTTCATAATAATTACTTATTTTCTCGTAATAATTACTCAGTTTTCTTAATAATAAGAAACCTTCTCGAATACTGCCGGATTTTCTAGAAATAATGAATTATTTTCTCATAATGACTTATTTTCTTGTAATTATGACTAAATAATAATGACTTGAAAAAAAAAATAATAATAATTGACGCATGCAAGAGTGACAGAACACTAGCAACATGTTGGTCAAAGCCATGCAGTAACTGTCAGGATCTTGGTAAGGGAGGAACTCAGGTGCAGACAGGGATTCTCAAACAAAGGGTTTATTACAAAAAGGGGAAACAAAAACCCACGAGGGGGAAAACACGGAGCAAGGTAAAGACTAAATAACTAAAACAGGACTGGACTGACAAGATAAACAAGGACTCTAAATACTAACTATAAACAAACACTCACGGTAATACAAACACTTCTTAAGGAACAATCACAGAGTGGAACAATCACAATCACAGGTACAATGAACCGACGCAAGACAGAGCACACTAGGAGATCTAAATAGGGGTACTAATCAAGACACGACAGGTGTTACAGATAGGACAATCAAGACACGACTAGGTTAACAAGGGGGGCGGGGCAAGGGAACGAGACAACACAAGCACATGGCCCAAAGACAAGGCCATGCGCTTGTACACAAAACATGGGTCTGTCATGATCCTGCCTCAAGACTAGGAAAAATCAAGGACACGAGGGCAGAATCATGACAGAACCCCTCCCTTAAGGAGCGGCTTCCAGACGCTCCTCAAGGGAACATCAAACACGGGACATGACTGACATGACAGACTGGGACACAGACACAAACCAACAAGACATGACAAATAACAACAAAGGCAAACACGAGTACACAACGGCAGGGTTAGGGTGACAAATCAAAAAAAACAAACAGGGAAGGGGAGGGGGCGGGACCACAAAGTTCATGGGGGACAGACCAGGGCGGGTGGGAGGGGTAGGAATCTTAGGAGGACAGGACGAAGGCTGACGACGGGGGGTACGGGCAGGTCTGGGTGGTGAGGGGCGGGGAGGGGTCTCGGGACAACTGACAGGGGACATGACAGGAGCAGACAAGGGACGCGGGGCAACACTTACGGGACGCGGGGCAAGACTTACGGGACGCGGGGAGACGACAGCTGGACACGGGGGGACAACATCTACTGGACACGGGACGACAACATCTACTGGACACGGGACATCTACGGGACACGGGGCAACATCTACTGGACACGGGGGGACAACAGGACACGGGACATCTACGGGACACGGGGCCACATCAACAGGATACATGACTTCATCAGCAGGACACGGGGCAACACTCACGGGACACGGGGAGACGACATCTACGGGACACGGGGAGACGACATCAGGACACTCGGGATTTCTGGGGACAGGGTCTGAGGACAAGACAGGACTGACGGGGACTTCTAAGATACGGACAAGACTAGACAAATAATCAGAAAAGGCTTTAGCCGCTAAGACAATTGGCATCTCCTTACGAGATGAGATACACTGAACTAAAGTCTTTGCTGCAGAGTCGGCCGCGGCACTCTCCTGCGCTCTCACGACTGCCGACTTGCATACTGCCCTCTTCTTTGCCGGCTCGGGCACGCCAGCGCTCACCGCTGCTGGCTCGGGCACGCCAGCGCTCACCGCTGCTGGCACGGGCACGCCAGCGCTCACCGCTGCTGGCACGGGCACGCCAGCGCTCACCGCTGCTGGCACGGGCACGCTCACCGCTGCTGGCACGGGCACGCTCACCGCTGCTGGCACGGGCACGCTCACCGCTCTCCGCTGCTGGCACGGGCCCGCCAGCGCTCTCCGCTGCTGGCACGGGCACGCCAGCGCTCTCCGCTGCTGGCACGGGCACGCCAGCGCTCTCCGCTGCTGGCACGGGCACGCCAGCGCTCTCCGCTGCTGGCACGGGAGGAGACAGGGTCACAGGACCGGCAGGCCCCCTCTTCCTCCTCTTCCTCCTTGGGCGCGGTGCAGAGGCCACAGCTGGGTCAGAGGCGGGTTGGGGGAGTTTGGTCTCGGGCAGGGCAGTCTCGGACGCCGAGGACTCAGAAGTTGACTCCCATGAAAACCGTCTCCCTCGTTTCATGGGGAGACTGCTGGCTGAGGAGGGCACCTCAGGACTCTGGGAGGGGCTTGCCTGACCCCCCAGGGTTGCCACGGCCAGGACACGACCCTCCGGGATCGCCGGCAGCTGGGTAGGTGGGGACCTCTGGGGCTCCTCCTCTCGCCCGCTCGCTCCGGAACGACCTCCCCTGGTCCCCCGGAACACCACAAGGCGAGAGCCCTCAAAACAATCTCGCTGGCTGGCTGATGCCATCCAGCATTGCCTCCTGTCTGCTGAGTTCCTTGGTGGTCGGTTCATTCTGTCAGGATCTTGGTAAGGGAGGAACTCAGGTGCAGACAGGGATTCTCAAACAAAGGGTTTATTACAAAAAGGGGAAACAAAAACCCACGAGGGGGAAAACACGGAGCAAGGTAAAGACTAAATAACTAAAACAGGACTGGACTGACAAGATAAACAAGGACTCTAAATACTAACTATAAACAAACACTCACGGTAATACAAACACTTCTTAAGGAACAATCACAGAGTGGAACAATCACAGGTACAATGAACCGACGCAAGACAGAGCACACTAGGAGATCTAAATAGGGGTACTAATCAAGACACGACAGGTGTTACAGATAGGACAATCAAGACACGACTAGGTTAACAAGGGGGGCGGGGCAAGGGAACGAGACAACACAAGCACATGGCCCAAAGACAAGGCCATGCGCTTGTACACAAAACATGGGTCTGTCATGATCCTGCCTCAAGACTAGGAAAAATCAAGGACACGAGGGCAGAATCATGACAGTAACAGTGCAAACAATGCTTGTTCTGTAATCTAAAGTGTATAATGCTATAATATGTCATTAAATAACTATTATAAATATAAATAAATTATCTGCATGTAATCTTTTGTTAATTTGTAGCATTTACCAAATTACTCTGCAAGACAATGATAGTTCATAGCTTCAGATATATTTCAGCAAAGAGCCGTTACACATACAAACTTGATGAACAGATGTTCATTTCGATGATTTGTTAGTTTTATTAGCTGTCACTTTCATGCATCACATGCATAAGACCACAATGTTTATTCAGTAGTCCAATCTTATCTTGCTAGCTCAAAGCATAGCTGTTCGTTACCATGTATCTTGCCCAGATGGTAGATCAGCACCTAGATAGGACCTCTACATCCCTGAAAGACAGCAGAGACCAGGACAACAAGATGAGCCCCAGATACAGATCCCCTGTAAAGACCTTGTCTCAGAAGACCACCGGGACAAGACCACAGGAACCAGTTGAGTCCTCTGCACAATCTGACTTTTCTGCAGCCTGGAAGACTTGAATGCGAGTTGCTCGCACTGCACCTTATATACCCACAGACAGCGGTGTTGGACCTCGGGATGCAAATTCCGCAGACCAAGGTTATCAATGTACCATTGTCTCATTTTGTTACCACTCGAAGATGATTGGGCTCTCAGGCGAGACCCCCATTCGTCAGTCAATTCTTACATAAGGTTTCCGTTCCCTCCTTTAAGGAACGAGGGTTACGTACATAAACTAGATGTTTCCCTTTAAATTAATTTGTTTTTGGCTTGACGTTTATATAGACTAAATACTGTTAAATATAGATGGTTTGTTGTGGAGGGAAGTTTATAAAATAGCCTGTGTTCATAATGTTTATATTTTCCTGTATTTTAGGCTACATTGTTTTTGAATGTAATTATAAAATGCAACATATATTTTTTTCCTCTCAAAACACTTTAATACAGGTAGCGTTTTTTTATCCATGCAGTAAACTTTTTTTTTTGTTTAAAACATCTGGCCAAAATCTTGTCCCGTACGCCACTGTGTAGGAGGTCTCTAATGGGAAATTGGTGTTTATTTATTTCTTCTCATTTAAAAAAAGCTTTCTACAGGTCTGTAAAATTGAGAAATGTTGCAATGTCTTGGAGAAATTATCTTGTAGAAGTCTAGAAGAACAATTGCTCAGATCTGAGATATCAAAACTAAACATCAATTTATTTAACACAAAACTTATGTTAAAATAAAAACAAAACAAAACAAAACAAAACAAAACAAAAACACAGGTCATGAAAAATTAACAGCACGGCAAAGGACAAGGGGTAGCACAGCAAATTGTATTATTCAAACATAAAAAGCTATAAAGTTTTAAATATAAATATAAGCTAATACATTTAAAATGAATTAATTGCAACACTTCTATCAATAGAAGAAAATACAAGTATAAACTAGAAAGGTAAATAGGATTTTCTCATTTGAATCCCTAAGAGCAACAAATGTAATGTGACAAAGGAGGCAACACATTGCATTATTAAGTGAAAATATCATATATATCATCTATTAATGCAACAATGTCCAATAGGCCAATAAAGTAAACCATCATATTTAGATTTCTAACATACACAGATTTAATTTTAATTTTCTTTTTTTTGTTGTTGATCTGAAATGTATTGGATTATGGATTAAACAGAAGATAATTTTATAATATGAAATGTAAATGTAGAGAAAAGAAGAAACTGTTTCCTTGTTTTACACATCTGACCCGTTTAACATCTGTGTGTTATGATCACTATGGAGTTGTCTTTATTAAATGTGATGTGATGATCCAGAGAAAGTAACACTAACGTCTAAAACCTGTAAGTAAAACACAGAAAGTGAAACAAATTTAAAACAAACTGTCAGAAAATGGAAAAAAAAAAGAGATGTGTAATCATCTCCAAATACATAATTTTAAGGGACATATGGGAATAACTACACTCTTGGTTAATAATAATAATAATAAAATTATTATTATATGATTATGATGTTTTTTTTTCTTTTTTTTTTGCACAAGATGAATAAAAGGATAGTTCACTAAAAAACTCTATGTATATTTACATGTAAACAAAAGCATACATCTGTTCCTTATTTTAAGTGCTCATGTCTCTTAAGATCCAGTATAATTAATATGGATTATGCTGGATGGACTTTTTAAAGCATTTATGTTTTAGAAGGACAGAAATCAGGTCAGGTCTTAAAATCATAATCAAGCAGGTCTGGAAAACATGAGGGTTATTATTGACATAATATTCATGTTTGGATAAACTATCCCTGTAAAACTCGGACATGATCTTCTTTACAAAACTGATCAATAGCAATGAATACCAACCAATTAAATCATGAGAATTTTAATCATCACTACTCACAGAAGTGTCTTCAGTTCATAATCCGTATCATCCTTCAGAGCAGAGAGCAACTTCATTTGTGACTTTCCAAGAAAGTTTCTAGTCAGATCCAGTTTTTGTAGGTGAGAGGGGTTTGATCTCAGAGCTGAAGCCAGAACAGCACAACCTTTATCTGTAACACTACAATCCATCAGCCTGTAGAGAACAATAATACTCTTCACTCTCAGCATATACAGCTCAGATAAGAAGAAACTTAACAATCAAATGAGAGATGATTAACGGACCCAGTCTAAGGTGCGGATATGTTTCTGCATGAGTGTGAGGGTGTTAATATCATAAAAAGTAAGTAGTATTTAGTAAAGTATTTTATTTTTCTGTATCATGCCTGTGTGATATGAAAGCAGTTGTGATATGAAATATTCCAATCATCAAATCATGTTCATGCCTTGGACAAGAATCAATATAATTATGTCAGATACTTTGGGAAGAATCTAATGAAGATTAAGACAACATCCCCTTTAGTTATTTGATAGGACACTTTTTTGAGTATTTTTTTTTTTTTTTTTTTTGAGTATTCACCATAAGAGGAAAATTGAGGAGGATTCTGACACATTTAGGCAATCTTACCACAGTGTTTCGAGTTTACAGTGAGGATCCCTCAGCCCATCACATAGCAGATCCACTCCTTTGTCTTGTAGTTTATTTTCAGACAAATTGAGATGTCTTAGGTGTGAGAGGTTTGATCTCAAAGCTGAAGCCAGAGCAGCACAAACTTTATATGTGATGCCACAATTAATCAACCTGTAGAGAACAATGACACTCTTCAGTCTCTCTATGCAGGATATAATAAGCCCAGATAAGCAGGAACTTCACAATCATAAAGAGATTTAACCAGTGCTACTCATTGCTTGGCTCACGAGCCTCATGTGGCTCGCCAAGCTTCACTTTGTGGTTCACAAGAGAGTAAAATAATACGATGATATGATCATGCAGTTAATACAGATATTTCATAAAAACATTAAAAACAAAGCAGGGCTATAACATAACCCATAAAAAAAAAAAAAAAAAAAAAAATCACACCATGTCTACACCAGACGCGAGTGGCAAGATTCGACAAAAGACAACAGAACAATTAGTCTTCATCTTGAGAAAAAACTGCTTAATAGTCTTAGTCACATTTGAGTCTTTCATAGTTTTAGTCTACTTTTAGTCAACGAAAAGTCATTGCATTTTTGAAAACTTTTAGTCATTACTTTAACCATTAAGGGAATCTGTCTCTTGAGACTGACTTCTGGTGTACTTTGAGGAGTTAGTTTGGTGGCCTGAATTAGATGAACGGCAGGGAATGACCAAAAAGAGAAAAAGGCAACGAAGAAGTCTTTTTTTTAACAAAGGTCAAAACTCTTGTTATAATGTAGATTTTTGAGGGTGCACTCTTTTTACATAAATTAATCTATTACTTTTCCTACATAATTTTTTACAAAAAACATTGGTAAAATATGTATTTGGGAGTCTTAGACCTTTCCAACAATATATAGTTTGTCAAGATTAGATAAAATTTCATTGTAATATAGTGAAGTAAATGTAGGCATCCCGTATACGAGACGGGGTGACAGTTAAAGGGTTAATAGACCTTTTCTGTGAAACAGTTTTCCACAGGGTTAGCCCCTTCACCCTGAAGGTGTACGTGGCATCCATAGCTGCATACCACGGCCCATACCACAGTAGTCAGTCATTGGGGATAAACCCATTGGTAACACATTTTCTTCTGTGATGCCTTGAGGCTGAGGCCTGCTTCACACTCTAAAGTCCCATCCTATGATTTGATAATGGTCCTAGAAGCTCTTTGTAAATTAGTGTTGGGCGATACGGTCATTTTTCAAATTGTCATATCGTCAGCCCATGAGATCGACGATACATGTTATTGCGCATGGCTGGAGCAAGAGAGAGACTCTTTGTTCTTGTCATGGCATAACTATTTGGTGTTTTAAACAATGCATATGCGTGAGAGAGAGAACCTATGGAATCACCAATAATCAAAAAATATTAGGGATGCACCGAATATTCAGTCACCGAAAATCTTCAGCCGAAAATGGCCCAAAAGTGCATTTTTGTTTTTTTGCCGAAAGACTTTTATCACCGAAACAATACGGTCAAAATATTGTGATGACGCAAACAGAAACCGCGACCTGCACTAGCATAGCGCAGACCACGAGCTCCCCGCAACTTTCACTTCACACCACTGTGACTTAATAGAGAACAAGAGATCAGCTCCTCTGATGCATCTGTAGCAGATGCTATTCCTTTAATCACAGCATTAATGCCTCTAACCTCTAACAAAAAGGTTGAGACTGACCACAGAGTGAAAACAATGAAATGTAGTGTCCCACACTAGACAGGGAATTGTAATTAATGCGGAGTGGGTATTCTCGTTCCCTAAGCGCTTCCAAAACAGCATGAGTTCCTGAAGGGGTATGTCACTAGTTTATTCATGTAATTTAATTATTTTGTATAATTGACAGATTTAATTTTATTTTTATCTATTACTTTTAATTGGCTAAGAAATCTCTTGGTCAAATAAAAGTAATAGATAAAAATAAAATAATACAGTGCAGGACAGTAACCAATAATTTTTTTATGTCATAATACTTTTTTTCATATAATTTTATGATTAGTGTATGTACTCCATTTTTTTTTCACAGAATAAGGCAGAAAATATTTTTTTATAGTTTCTATAGGCTGCTGTAATAAATGATATGTCAATTAGAACTGCATTACTTATATACATAATTTATTTATTACCTGGAGATGACTTGAAAAACACACATAAACGTATTTTTGCAATCGTGTATGCTGTCTTTCATGTTTTATCAGTCAAAATGTTTATTTTTATTAAACTTAGCTTAGCTACAGCAATAGCTGAAAGTGATTTTCTGGCAGTGCATGTTATTCCTTCTATAAGTAAATTTTTTTACTTTTTTTTTTTTTGCATGAGAGCAACCTTCGGCTTCAATTATGAATAAAACATACACTGCATGAGTGTTTAGCACTCTATATCCTTCACACTGTCTCATTTTGGATAAGAATGAAATGAATGTCATGGATAGACTATCTTGTTTCCTATAATTTTATTCTAGATTTATTCACACTGGCCCTTGAAAACTTCTATGTGAAAACACTTGATCGAAAAAAGTGTATATATTCTACGCCCATGATAGAGATGATTTATTATATTTTAGAAAGAATAATATATTTTTTATTTTAAATACTTATTTTAAGCAGCAGATGCACTGTGGTCAAGTTAAATCTCTGCCGCTGCACTGCTGAAAACTGAAGAGTGAAATTTCCAACAGTGTCACTGAAGAGGCCAAGCATGTGAGATGGGGGCAACGTTTCATGATTTACAGTAAAAACACCAGTACTTATTATTTTTCAAACGGTAAAAAAAATCATGATTTTGAAAATTTGGTACTTGATATGCTGCTGTTCCAAAGTTCACTGCTATGTGGCAGTGTTACTAAAACTGATGATAAACTGACAAATGTGACAACAGTGGAACAAATTGGATCAAACAGATAACACTAACTCTACACAATAATTGCTGGCGATATAAATTAAGAGAATATTGTGAATATCAATAGCATGTTAATCCTTCTGTGCATTTTTGTACAAGCGCTCTGTGAAGAGCATCACAGGTTTCTATTTACAACATGTTTTTGAAGTGTTCAGCATAGTAGTGTCACAGATAAAGAGAGAGGACCCAAAAGCAGAAGGCAATTTGACAAAGTTTAATGGTGAGACTCAGTTCAGGAAAGGAACACAGGTGGCCGTTTAGGCGGGATAATCCAACAGAAAGTTTCTCGGTATTAAATCCAACAGAAGATAGTCTCAGTCCAAAGGGAACAGAAAGTATCTCAGCAGTAATGCAACAGAAATACACGGTCAGGACGGCAATGGGAAAACCCGTAGCTGGAGGATGGACAGAGCAGAGGTGAGGTAACAATGCAGTTAGTCAGGTACACGTATCAGACCGGACAGGACAGGACAGAGGTAAGAAAGCCGGTAACAGGTACGTAGCATTCGGCAATAATCTGACAAAGAACAGAGGAAAGGGAAGCCTAGAAATAGAGAGTCTAATTAGTTTAAGTTGGTTTTTAAGTTGGTCTGAATCCACTCAACATTGCTGAAAACACTGGAATTAGTTTAAAGGAAGCTCATTGAGTTTAGCTAAACAAGTTTGGGAATTCTTTCATTATAAAAATGATATAAATAAGTCATGCAGTATTGTCTGCTTAATTGATTATAAGGAGCTCTGAGCTTCAATTGGAATGCTCTTTGCTTGCTTTTTATACATAATATACTGCAAACTGAATTTTGCAAAATTTTGCAAAGTTTCTGGATTGACAACCTTATTTAAGTTGTGGATTAAATCAGAAACTTTGTTGATTGAGTGTGATAAGCAATGAACGGGGAAAAAAACTGAAACTTTGTGTCAATATAGAATTGTTCATTAAGACTTACAGAGTAAATGCAAACTAATAGATCTACTGTCATATACAGAAAAGAAAACTCATAGGTGAATTAAACACAGTACTTTAATGAGGAGATTAAGGAGCTCCAAACAAGAAACACAAGAACGTAAGGCAAGTATACTTCTTTCCTCAAGTGTGGTGGACTGCAGAGTGGATCAGAGGAGCAGAATACAAAGGCATACAAGCCTTTTTAAATATTGAGGGAAAAAAACTAGAGTGAAGGGATGTGTTTACAATGTGAGTTAGTGCAGGTACAATGGCAGGAGAAATGGCTAGAAGGAGATGAGATGGAATAGGATCAAGCGGAAAAGTAGTAGGGTGACTGGAAAGGATGAGTTTAGAGACTTCTGCTTCAGAGAGTGGAGAGAACGATGAAAATTATTGTATGTTTGCTGGTAGGATATGTTTGATCAGCGCCACAGCGCAAGGTCGCCGCCGGCCCAGCGCCACAGCACAAGATGGTCGCCTGTTCAGCGCCTCTGCACAAGATGACAGCCACAGTTGACCCTCCAGAGTAGAGTCAGGTTCCAGTTGACCCTCCAGACTCGAGTCAGGTTTACGTGGACCCTCCAGAGTTGAGTCAGGTTCCCGTAGACCTTCAAAGAGTCGGGTCAGGTTCCTGTTGACCCTCCAGAGTCGGGTCAGATCACCGTTTACACTCCAGAGTTGGGTCAGGTCACCATTTACACTCCAGAGTTGGGTCAGGTCACCGTTTACACTCCAGAGTCGGGTCAAGTCACCAGTGTTCTTCATGGGCAAAGTCAAGTCACCAGTGTTCTTCATGGGCAAAGTCAAGTCACCTAATATCTTCATGAGCAAAGGCAAGTCACCATTGATCTTCATGGGCAAGGGCAAGTCACCAATGATCTTCATGGGCAAAGGCAAGTCACCAGTGTTCTTCTTGGGCAAAGTAAAGTCCCCAGTGTTCTTCATGGGCAATGTCAAGTCACCAACTATCTTCATGGGCAAAGGCAGGTCACCATTGATCTTCATGAGCAAAGTCAGGTCACCAATGATCTTCATGAGCAAAGTCAGGTCACCAATAATCTTCATGAGCAGAGTCAAGTCACCAATGATCTTCATGAGCAGAGTCAAGTCACCAATGATCTTCATGAGCAGAGTCAAGTCACCATTGATCTTCCAGTCTAAACACCACGGATCTACCAGAATCTCTTGACATCTCTGCTAAACTACCAGAGCCTCTCCACGTCTCTGCTGAACTACCAGAGCCTCTCCATGTCTCTGCTGAACTACCAGAGTCTCTCCACATATCTGCTGAACTACCAGAGCCTCTCCACGTCTCTGCTGAACTACCAGAGCCTCTCCTCATCTATGCGGAACTTCCAGAGTCTCGTCACCTCTCAGCCGAACTCTCTGAGTGCTCTACTTATCCTGTCGTTGCCACGGAGGCCACCCTTAATCTGTTCATGTTCTCTGTTCCTAACCAGACTTGCAATCCTGTGTCATCGATCCCACTGTGGTGGTCTTCGGCACCGCCCTGGTGGGCTTCTGTCTCGACCGCACAAATGTGGTGGTCTTCTGCGCTGCTCTGGTGGGCTTCGATCTCGACCGCACAGATGTAGTGGTCTTCTGCGCCGCCCTGGTGGGCTTCTGTCTCGACCGCACAGCTGTGGTGGTCTTCTGCGCCGCCCTGGTGGGCTTCTGTCTCGACCGTACGGCTCTGGTGATGTTCTGTGCTGCCCTGGTGGGCCTTGTATCGACCGCACGGATGTGGTGGTCTTCTGTGCTGCTCTGGTGGGCTTTGGTCTCAACCGCGCTGATGTCGTGGTCTTTCCTGTGCCGCCCTGGTGGGTTTCTGTCTCGATTGCATCGCTCCAGTTACACCTTGCTCCACCCTGGATTCCTGCCCTGTCTGCTCGGCCCTTTGCCCCTGGACTTTCCTTTCTCTTCTGGCCTTGTGTTTTGTTGTTTTGTTTTTGTTTTTTGCACTTCCTGTATCTGTTACCCTCTATTACCTGGCCCTCTGAAACTCCCCCTGGTCCTCCGCCGGTCCACTTCCCTCCTGGTCTCCTTGTTTTTTGCACTTCCTGTCTCTGTTTCCCTATATTACCTGGCCCTCCGTCCCTCCCCCTGGTCCTCTGCCGGTCCAGCTCCCTCCTGGTCTCCTTGTTTTTGTTGTTTGCACTTCCTGTTTCTGTTTCCCTCTGTTGCCTGGCCCTCCGTCCCTCCAACAAGCTAAAGACAAAAAGGACTGGACTGCTGCCGAGTGGTCCAAAGTTATGTTCTCTGATGGTCCAAGGTCAACGCAGCCGTATACCAGGAGGTCTTAAAGCCCTTCATGCTTCCTGTTGCTGACCAATTTTATGGAGATGCAGATTTCATTTTCCAACAGGACTTTGCACCTGCACAAAGTGACAAAGCTACCAGTACCTGGTTCAAGGACCATGGTATCCCTGTTCTTAACTGGCCAGCAAACTCGCCTGACCTTAACCCCATAGAAATCTATGGGTTATTGTGAAGAGGAAAATGTGATATGCCAGACCCAACAATGTAGAAGAGCTTTGAAAGCCACTATCAGAGCAACCTGGCCTCTCATAACACCTGAGCAGTTCCACAGACTGATCGACTCCATGCCATGCCACATTACTGCAGTAATTCAGGCAAAAGGAGCCCCAACTAAGTAATGAGTGCTGAACATGCTCATACTTTTCATGTTCATACTTTTCAGTTGGTCAAGATTTCTAAAAATCTTTTCTTTGTATTGGTTTTAAGTAATATTATAATTTTCTGAGATGCTGAATTTGGGATTTTCCTTAGTTGTCAGTTATAATCATCAAAATTAAAAGAAATAAACATTTGAAATATATCAGTCTGTGTGTGTCACGTGTGGCGTTTCAGGAACGAGAAGAGAGAACCATGTGCAGGTATGTATCTTTATTTATAGGGCAAATCACAGACCCAGGAAAGTACATCCAAACGACATTCAACAAGGACTCCGTAACACAGACTAAGACAGACTGGGTATTAATACACAGAAGGATAATAGGGAAACAGGAGACAGGTGGGGAAACAATCAATTACACAACAAGGAGGAAGGTGACCAAATAAGGGAAAGTGAGACCTCTAGTGGACACCCAGTGATACACAGACCAGACGCACTGTGACATAACCCCCCCCCTCTACGGAGCCGCTCCAAGACAAGACAACACAGAGACCAGGAGGGAGGTGGACAGGTGGAGGCTCAGGGGTAGGGACGGAGGGCCGGAAAAGGAAAACATGGGAAACAACACCAGAAATGTAAACATAAAACAGGGATACCAGGAGGGAGGAGGACCGGAGGAGGTTCAGGGGGAGGGAAGGAGGGCCAGACAAACTAAAGGGAACAGACAGAAACATAACAGAACTCAAAAAACACAAAACAGAAGTCCATGAAGGACATGTTGAGGCGTCCACCAGGGCGGAGCAGATGACCACCACAGCCGTGTGGTCAAGGCCAGAGCCCTCCAGGGCGGAGCGGAAGACCACCACGACCTTGTGGTCAAAGTCAGAGTCCTCCAGGGCGGAGCGGACGACCACCACAGCCGTGTGGTCACCGCCAGAGTCCCCCAGGGCGGAGCGGACGACCACCACGTCCTCGTGGTCACCGCCAGAGTCCCCCAGGGCGGAGCGGACGACCACCACGTCCTTGTGGTCAACATCGGAGTCCCCCAGGATGGAGCAGCCAGCCACCCAGTGACTTGACTTGGCTCTGGAGGGTAACCGGTGACTGGCCCTGGCTCTGGAGGGTAACCGGTGACTGGTCCTGGCTCTGGAACGGTCTCGGGCACCGCCTCGGTCAAGGCATCGGGCACCGCCTCGGTCAAGACATCGGGAGCGACCTCGGACACTGCATCAGGAATGGCATCAAGCACCGCCTTGGTAACGGCCTCGGGAGTGGTCTCGGGCACCGCATCGGACTTGGCCTCGGGCACCGCCTCGGCCTCTGGAGCCGCCTCGGGCACTGCCTCGACATCGGGCACCGCCTCGGCCTCTGGAGCCGCCTCGGGCACTGCCTCGACATCGGGCACCGCCTCGGCCTCCGGAACCGCATCGGTCACTGCCTCAGCCTCCAGAACAGCATCGAGCACCACATCGGGAACGACCTCGGGCACCGCCTCGGCATCGGGCACCGCGTCGGGAACTGCATCGGGCACCGCGTCGGGAACTGCATCGGGCACCACCTCGGGAACTGCATTGGGGAACCGCCTCGGGAACTGCATTGGGCACCGCCTCGGGAATGACCTCGGCCTCGGGAACAGCATCGGGCACCGCCTCGGGAACAGCATCGGGCACAGCCTCGGGAACTGCATCGGGCACCGCCTCGGGAACCGCATCGGGCACCGCCTCGGGCACCGCCTCGGCCTCCAGAACGGCAACGGACTGTGCCTCGGCATCGGGAACAGCATCGGGCACCGCCTCGGGAGCAGCATCAAGCACTGCCTCGGCCTCTCGAACAGCATCGAGCACCTCCTCGGTAACAGCCTCGGCCTCGGGAACAGCATCGGGCACCGCCCCGACCTCCAGAACAACATTGGGCACCGCCTCGGCCTCCGGCACCGCCTCGGCCTCCGGAACAGCATCGGTCACCGCCTCGGCCTCCAAAACCGTATCGGCCACGACCTCGGACACCGCCTCGGTATCGGACACCACCTCGACCTCCAGAACAGCATTGGGCACGGCCTCGGCATCGGGCCCCACTTCGACCTCCAGAACAGCATCGGGCACCGCCTCGACCTCTGGAACAGCATTGGGCACCGCCTCGGCATCTGGAACAGCATCAGGCACCGCCTCGGGAACGGAAACGGTCAACTCGGGAACGTTCTCCAGGCCTTGAGGGATGGTCGACGCCTGTCTCCTCGTCCTCTGCCCTCTATGACGGCGAGTCGGTGGCACCTGTACTGGCGACTCAGGCGTTGAATCAGCCATCTTGGTCTGTGGCTCTGGGCTGGCGGCCAACTTGTGCTATGGCGCTGGGCTGGTGGCCATCTTGTGCTGTGGCTCTGGGCTGGTGGCCATCTTGTGCTGTGGCGCTGGCTCAGCGGCCATCTTGAGCTGTGGCGCTGGGTTAACGGCCATCTTGTGCTGAAGCGCTGGCTCAGCAGCCATGACGTGAACCGTCTTGGGAACTTCTAGTATTCTCGATAGCATCTCGAAGTAGTCGAGAAGGGTATCAGCGGCCCTCTTGGGCGTTGGTGTTGAGCTGGCAGCCATCTTGCCCTGTGGGGTGATGCTGGCTTCCATCTGGCCTCGTGGTGCGGGGTTGGTGGTTACGCACCACAGCGGCGCTGGGTCGGTGGCCATCTTGCGCCATGCTTCCTCTCGCCCACCTCCTCCTCGACGACCTCCCCTGGTTCCGCGGAAAACCACCAGGCGAGTTCCTTCAAAAACGCCTCTGTCCCGCTCTGTGACTGGGGATGAGGCATGGGCAGACATACCTGCTGGTTCTCTTGGGGACGGAGTCCTTCTGTCACGTGTGACGTTTCAGGAACGAGAAGAGAGAACCATGTGCAGGTATGTATCTTTATTTATAGGGCAAATCCAAAAGAATAAACAGTCCAGGCCGGGTCAAAACCATGAGATCCAAACACAAAAACACACGGGAAAACAGACCCAGGAAAGTACATCCAAACGACATTCAACAAGGACTCCGTAACACAGACTAAGACAGACTGGGTATTTATACACAGAAGGATAATAGGGAAACAGGAGACAGGTGGGGAAACAATCAATTACACAACAAGGAGGAAGGTGACCAAATAAGGGAAAGTGAGACCTCTAGTGGACACCCAGTGATACACAGACCAGATGCACTGTGACAGTGTGTAATGAATGAATATAATATACAGGTTTCACTTTTTGAATGGAATTAATAAAATAAATCAACTTTTTAATTAATTCTAATTATATGACCAGCACCTGTATATGACACAATTATTGGATCCCCCCCCCCCCCTCTCTCTTTCTACACACACACACACACACACACACACACACACACATATATATATATATATATATATATATATATATATATATATATATACAGGTACACCTGTTCAATTGCTTGGTGACACAAATTACTAATTAATTAGCCAATCATATGGCAACAACTCAATGCATTTAGGCATCTAGATGGGGAAGACGACTTGCTGAAGTTCAAACGGAGCATCAGAATGGGGAAGAAAGGGGACTTAAGTGACTTTGAAAATGGAATGGTTATTGGTGTCAAACAGGCTGGTTTTCAAAAACTGCTGACCTACTGGGATTTTCATGTACAACGATCTTCTAGGGGGCAGACTGGTTAGAGATGATAGAAAGGGTTACAACCCTTGTCATCATTACAACCAATGTATGCAGAATACCATCTCTGAAAGCATGTAAGGACTAAAGAACCTGAGACACTTTGATCTCCTGAGAAACAGACAATAAAAACATACACGAGCATCTTCGAGACACCCCACAGAATGGAGGAGCAGGAGACCTCCTCCCCTTCTGGCCATTTGTTTCATTATAAATCCCTTCACCCATTCTTCCTTCTACTCAGTCTGCTCAAAATGATTACATGAAAATATCGATGCAAGTGATCTAACACTCATGTCTAGTATCATTGGAAATGTCTCAGTGCAACTGGTACAATGGTCTCAATCTTACAAAAGTAGATTAGAAGATAATACAGATCTGAAGAGTCAAGAGATATCTTGATTGCTGTGATGGGAGTGTCCTTTCCTAGGGCCCTCCATGTAAATTACCCGCTATTCCCATTGAGTTGTAAAACCACCCAGGCTTGGGACCTGAGTTAATGCAAATTCCAATTGTTAGTTTCTGTCTTCATCTCGGGGGATGTTTGTCTTGGTCTGAGGTATTTAAAGGATTGCAGCAAAAGGAATCGGGGCGATTTCTGTAGCCAGAAAGCCTGTAGTGTGTTGTGTGTCTCTTCACTTCATACTATGTATTTTCTAAGGTCAGGTATGCATATTTTACTTTTAGATTCATCTTTGAGAATTTTATGTTTTGTATTGATATGATTTGATGTTGTTTCAATTGGATATGTAATTGGCAAAATACATATCTACCTGACTGTAAATAAATTGTTACATTTTGATTCTATTCTGTCTTACTCTGTAATTATTGACTAGTAGATTACGTTGTATCCTTGTTAGCAACATGAGCACCCAAATGAATGAGTTAATATAAAAATAGAGTTAACTAGAATAATCAAATGTCAGAAGAATATTAATTAAAAAGGCATACAACCAATTTGCATTTCAACCTAAATTCGAGGTCATACTAAAATGGAGTCAGATTAAATAATAAAATGGAGTCAGATTTGAGTTTAACCTAAAATGAATAACTCTACGCGCTGAAAGACAGAACACGCAGGAAACCTTCATCCAGCACCGGATACCTTCCTTGGGCCGAGTGTCTGGACCTTAACAAAGCACAACATGTCGAACCCTGAAGAAGACGGGCTACAGCAGCAAAAGACCACACCGGGTGCAGTGCCTATCAACTAAGAACAGGAAATGGAGGCTACAATTTGCACAGTCTCACCAAAATTGGATAATAAAAGATTGAAAAAAATGTTGCCTGGTCTGATGAGTCTCGATTTCTCCTGCAACATTCAGATGGTAGGGTCAGAATTTGCTCCAGGCTGCTGCTGGTGGTGTAATATTGTGGGGGATATTTTGTTGGCACACTTTGGGCACATAGTATCAATTGAGCATAGTGTAAACACCACAGCCTACCTGAGTATTGTTGCTGACCATGTCCATCCCTTTATGACAACAGTCTACCCATATTGTGATGGCTTCTTCCAGCAGGATAATGCACCATGTCACAAAGCTCAAATCATCTCAGACTGGATTCTTGAACATGACAATGAGTACACTTTAATCAAATGGCCTCCAACAGTCACCAGATCTCAATCTAATAGAGCAGCTTTGGGATGTGGTGGAACTGGAGATTTGCATCATGTATGTTCAGCCGTTAAATCTGCAGCAACTGCGTGACGCTCTCATGTCAATATGGACCAAAATCTCTGAGGAATATTTCCAACACCTTGTTGAATCTATGCCATGAAGAATTATAGCAGTTCTAAAGGCAAAAGGGGGTCTAACCCGGTACTAGGAAAGGTATATATAATAAAGTGGGTATATATATATATATATATATATATATATATATATACATATATATATATATATATATATATATATATATATATATATATATATATATATATATATATGCAGTACAGACCAAAAGTTTGGACACACCTTCTCATTCAAAGAGTTTCTTTATTTTCATGACTATGAAAATTGTAGTCACACTGAAGGCACCAAGGGCTATATGACCAAGAATGAGAGTAATGGGGTGCTGCACCAGATGACCTGGCCTCCACAGTCACCGGACCTGAACCCAGTCGAGATGGTTTAGGGGTGAGCTGGACCTCAGACAGAAGGCAAAAGGGCCAATAAGTGCTAAGCATCTCTCGTGGAACTCCTTCAAGACTGTTGGAAGACCATTTCAGGTGACTCCTCTTGAAGCTCATCAAGAGAATGCCAAGAGTGTGCAAAGCAGTAATCAAAGCAAAAGGTGGCTACTTTGAAGAACCTAGAATATGACATATTTTCAGTTGTTTAACACCTTTTTGTTATGTATATAATTCCATATAAATTCCACATGTGTTAATTCATAGTATTGATGCCTTCAGTGTGAATCTACTAGTTTCATAGTCATGAAAATAAAGAAAACTCTTTGTATATATATATATATATATATATATATATATATATATATATATATATATATATATATATATATATTCAAATCTGATTTTCAAATAAAATAGAGATTAAAGTATCCTATAACTCAGAGGTAACTTATTCATATATGCTATTAGATACAGAAATGCTATTCAGCTAATAGACTCCTTGTCTGGACAGGCATGGCACACATAGACATCAAAGGGGACTTGAGCATCTTCCCCTTTTCTTCCTCGAGAGAAAGTGCCCTTTTTCTGGGGAGTATTTTTTTTTTTTTTACTTTTATTTTATTTATTTTTTTACAAATAATATATTTATACCCATGTGAGTGTGTGTTTCTGTTTGCACACAACTTTCGCTGTTAAACAAATAAAAAATCTAAATATCAGGTTGGGACGGGTAGTGTTGAGACTCTGTCGAGTTCCTATGCCTTTCGCCCCTCCACTCCGCACAGGCACAGCACAGCAGTGTACCCCACATTGATCAGCAAATACACATCACAGACAGGCAGAGAGCTACAGAAGTGAAGTCCTCCCTCACTTTCCAGTTGTGTTTGTGTTGCTGTGGGGTTGAGTGGTGGTGAACAAAAGACTAAGCTACATGTGGCTAGAATTTACAGCTAATTATCCAATAGTTCATTTGTCTTGCCAACATCCATGACTCAGCTACCATGTAAGTTAGCTAAAGTTTAGCTAAGGCAATAGGAAGTCTGGTAGGTTAGACTAGTGTGTGTTCTTTCACTGCATGGTACAGTTTACTAAAATGCATTTGGAATGATCACACATTTCAAGATAAAGGCTCTTAGAGACATTGCCACAGTTCTTCTGGATTTAATCTGTCTCAGTTTGTTTTGTTTCTTTATGTTATTTGAGACAGACTGGATGATGGTGAGATCATATCTCTGTTTGGAGCACTGGCTGTTGTCACACTCCTTGTTCAAACAAAAATCTCACTGGATTATAACAATTAATGGCAAAAATACTGGTTGGAAATGTAAACTGATATTTATTACTGACACACTAAAGCAAAATACAGAAATAACTGACTTAAAACCATTTTTTATTTGTGAAAATACTAGTGGCTTAAGAGTCTTGAATAGTACTGTATTTATTTATTTTTTTTGTCAATATCGCACACCTCTAATTAACATTTTGTTTAGGAAAAAAATTTAAATAACCATGAGAGGTGCCCTTTTTCCCATTTGTGCTCCGGCCACTGTATCTGAAACAACACTTGACTGAAAACTCCTGAACCCAGTGGTGTAGTGGGGCCTGGAGAAGTGGGTATACATGTACTCTTAATTCATGCATCCATTTTTTAAGTAGCTCAGCAAAGGATGAATGGCCTGTGTTATAAACAGTGACATGTAACACTATTCTTGCAAGTTCTCCAAAAAATTGACCTATTACAGTGTATAGTGCAAAAAAATAGTTTAGAAAAGTTAGTTTAAATGTACGATTTGGAGCTGTTTTGAACTTACTGTTTGTACACATTCGTCTACTGTATCCTTAGACTGAAAAGTTTACAGGAGTTTACCGGTTTTAAAAATATCTGACCTCAAAAAATTTTAAGCTATTGCTTTTGTTACTGATTAAAATTAGTCAAATCAGAATTCTAATCAAGAATTAAATATTATTTTACCACATATGTACCTCTCCTGACATGCACTCACGCAGCAGACCAACTCTGCTTGCATTCACTTGATTTGTCGAGATGAGAGGTAATTCACGATACCCCCTCCTGGGTAGTCTGGTTTTTATAGTGTAATTCCTAATCACCCAGATACTGACTCCTGTGAGAAGTGCTGGTATTATGCTAAAGATTAAAATATAGAAGTGCGGGTAATGTAGCAGTGTGTAGCAGACCAATTAAGGCACTGGTTTAGTTATTAAAGAGTGCTTTGGCTGGCGTCTTCATTCAAAATTCTAGTGTAAGTGGCAGCATCTCTGTCACTGTTGGCTCTCTGACTTTGAAGGGGGACAGAGCAGGCACGGGTGTAGGCACAATCAACAATCATATTTAAAGGGAAGCTGGCACATCCTGGCTGCATCACTGTCTTTACTGGCTGTGTTTAGGGAACATTTGCATTTATTCACATGCGATTTGATTAGCTACTCATATGTGGATTAAGAGATGGGTACCTGCGTATACCCTCCACTACACCACTGCCCGAACCACACGTTTGTGGAGCATTATATTATTACTTTAACAAGATCTGTAAGAAAAAACAAGACTCTCTCTCTCTCTCTCTCTCTCTCTCTCCCTCTTGTGTGTGTGTGGTGCATATTTTGTACTACATATTGTGTCCTACATCATTGTCAGAGCTATAAACTCTTAATTAATATTTTTTACTAAATAACAATGTGTATAACTCTCAGAGAGATGATTTACCAGAGTATCTCCAGATTACACTGAGGGTCCTCCAGTCCATTAGAGAGCAATTTCACTCCTGATGGTCCTAGTTTATTTCGAGACAAATTCAGGTATCTCAGTTGTGAAGGGTGTGATCTCAGAGCTGAAGCCAGAACGGCACAACCTTTATCTGTGACACCACAATCACTCAACCTGTAATGAATAATGACATTCTTCACTTTCAGTTTTTGTTTTAATTTTGTGAATAATATCACCATTCACAATGGGAGAAAAATTGAGGAGGAAGCTGACACATTTATATAATCTTACCGCAGTGTTTTCATTTTAATATGAGGATCATCCAGTACAGAAGAGATCAGATTAATTCCTAGATCTTTTAGTTTATTTCCAGTTAGGTCCAAATACCTCAGGTGTGAGGGGTTTGATCTTAGAGCTGAAGCCAGAGCAGCACAACCTTCATCTGTCACACCACAATCACTCAACCTTTAGAGAACAATTGACACTTGTCATTCGCTTATTTTAGGATATACAACTCAGATCAAGAGAGACTTGCACTTTAGACTGGACCTAATTTCATTGAGTAGACTATTTTTTCTAAATGGGTGCTTGATAGTGTTAAATTCAATATGAGCATAATAAATATATTTTTTATGCATTATCCAATTATGTTTATATTATCATTAAAGATTGTACAGTACATACAATTGTGTCAGACACCTTGTGAAGCACCTAATTATGATCAAAATAGTATCATCTTTAGTTATCTGACAGGATACTTTTTAGACTTTTCAAATGTTTTATTTTAAATGTATTGTATTATTCTTTAATACCAGTGGGTAAGGAATAAGGATGATACTTTTATTATATACACGCTTACTGCAGTGATTCCAGGTTACAGTGAGGATCCATCAGTCCATCTGAGATCAGTTTCACTCCTGCATCTTGTATCTTATTTCCAGATAAATTCAGGTCTCTCAGGTGTGAGGGGTTTGAGCTTAGAGCTGTAGCCAGACTAGCACAACCTTTATCTGTGACACCACACTTACACAATCTGTAAAGAAGAATGAATGTGAGTGATGCACTGACATCAGATGCAGTTAAAGAAAACAATGTGAATACTTTGCAAAATACAAATAATTTATGCACACAGTAACACACGTAACGAATAGTGTTTGAATCCACCTTTCTAGAGTCAACTGTCCCTATTCTTGCTGTATATATTCCTGTATACAAACTTTCCTGGTTGGGTGGTGGATACACCATGGATAAACATTTTTTTTTTTTTTTAATTCCTTTGCATCATATGGCACACTGGATTTTAAATGCATTTGCTTGTATAAAAAGGGTTTTGTCTAAATTTCTAAAATGTTCATTTTTTAGATGCAGCCCATGTTATAGCGAATGAAAAGGAAACTAATGAAAAGGATGATGATGGCTATTGCAATTTTAAAGAGCCAGTAAGATGAAAATTCTAAGCTTCCTATCACTGTTTATAAGTCCTGTACATTAGGTTTAAATCCATCCAAGGTTAAAAAACATTGTCATTTTGTCAAAATATCATTTTAAAATTACCTCAATTCTCAGAGATCCCCAAACGGTTCGCGCGAAGCTGTTCAAAAGATTCAGTTTCCTTAAACCGCACCTTTCGGTAACATACTGTGTTCTGATTGGTCAACTAACATAACCAGTTTGGATGGGTTGTTCCGCACACACCTTCATAGTAAACTATGCGTTAGCATCTGTTTGGGGTAAATTATGTCTTATTCCTCTCATCGCGAAGCAAACAGTAAAATAAAAAATTTGAACAGTCTCGCTGCTTTTTCTTCTGTGTGGGTGTATTCAAGCCGCGCGCTTCAGTTTGAATCTGAATAGCGCGTTCAGCGCGGGGGCGTGGTCACATTGGATATAACGAAGGGAGACATGAAAAACAGACATAGCGTTGTTTTCATATGGATTACTTTATCACAGAATATCTGTTAGCAGCACTTGTTTAGTTTTAAAGTAGACATGCCAAGCTTTCTATAGATATCTCTCTCATGTCTCTTCGTTGAGTATTCACGTAGTTACACTTCATTTTAATTACGTGTTTGTACATGACGATCAGCACAAACAAAGGCTGCAGACAGCACACATACTGATAAGACGCTCGGGAGAAAACAGACACATAACTTCATAATCATACTTCGCGTTGTGATTCGGAGATGCTTGTTGTTCCAAATAAAGTTGGTAATGAACCCTCTTTTATGGCCAAACGCTTTGAAAATCCCGCTGTACTCACCGAGATTACAAAAGCAGTCATCAGTGAAATGTTGTGAACACAACAAAAGGGATTTGTTGTACTGCTCTGGTATTGTGGTGAAAATGAATTTTAGCCATTGGTTCTTCTGATCTTCATTCTTTGGCAGTGAAAATAAAACAAACAGTCTCCTCGACATGATGCTCTCACACCAAACAGAGCGTCTGTGTGAGGGGGGTGGGGCAGGTCAGAGTTCCGTTTCTCCCAACACGGTAGGCGGAAATTATTATGCAAAGTGGTCCTAGTGACGTACATAGAGATGGGCAAAAGATTTGAAATCTATAACGACTCGTTTCAGCGATTCAGAGTCGACTCCTTACTTTAGAAGCCAATAACTTTATAAATCGTGTACTTTTTGGTTTAATTATTTGCACATTGTTTACACAGATGGACAGCTACATCATACACTGTAATACAGGTAATTTTTGATTTCCCATCTGTGTGGCTCTTTAATAGTAATGTTTTTCTGACTACCTCCATATGTGGTTTCTGTAAGTCGATCACAAAATGTTTTAGACCCTACTTACTCCAGTATTTAATGCAGACTTGTGATTGTCTGATACAGGTAATGTTTTGATTGATGACAGTTTTACTTACTGAGCTGATCTGGATTCTTTAATCACAGGCAGCAGTTTCTGAACAACTTCATCTGCTGTATTTTGAGCTCCCATAAATTTTTTTAGATCAAACTTTTCCATCTTCTGCTCTGATGTCAGCAACACAAAAACCAGAGCTGACCACTGTGAAGATAGTTTTATTTGATTTATTTTTCCAGTTCTCAGATAATCCTGGATCTCCTGCATTAGTGAATCATCACCCAGTTCATTCAGACAGTGGAACAGATTAATGCATCTCTCTGGAGAGGGATTCTCCCTGATCTTCTGTTTGATGTATTCAGCTGTTTCCTTTTTATCGTAGGAGCAGCTTCCTGTCTGTGTTATTAGTTCTTGTAAGAGAGTCTGATTAGACTCCAGTGAAAGACCCAGAAGAAAACGCAGGAAAAGGTCCAGATGTCCATTCTTACTCTGTAAAGCCTCATCCACAGCTGTCTGATGTAGGCCAGATAATGAATTATTTTTCATCCAATTTAAGACCTTAGAGAAAACATTTTGTTCGGTGGCTTGGTCGAACACATTTATGTAGTCTGTAAAGGAGAGGTGCACATACAGAGCTGCTAGATGTTCCTGAATGCTCAGATGGACGAAGCAGAAGACCTTCCCCTGATACAAGCCGAATTCCTCTTTGAAGATCTGTGTGCACAATCCTGAGTATACAGATGCTTCAGTCACATCAATGCCACACTCGTTCAGGTCTTCATCATAGAAGATTAAGTTGCCTTTCACAAGCTGCTGAAAAGCCAGTTTTCCCAGTTTGAGGATCATGTCTTCGTCTTTCACTTTCTTCTCATAGTCCTTCTCATGTTTAATGTTTGTCTGAAGGATCAGGAAGTGTGTGTACATTTGAGTAACAGTTTTAGGGATCTCTCCTTTCCATGATTCCACCAACATTCCCTCTAGAACAGTGGCTGAAATCCAGCAGAACACTGGGATGTGACACATGATGTGGAGGCTCCTTGATGACTTCAGGTGTGATATGATTTTGTTGGCCAGACTCTGATCACTGATTCTCTTTCTGAAGTATTCCTCCTTCTTTGGGTCACTGAAGCCTCGTACCTCTGTCACTCGATGGACAAACTCAGAGGGGATGAGATCAGCTGCTGCTGGTCTGGAGGTGATCCAGATAAGAGCAGAGGGCAGCAGATTTCCCTCAATGAGGTTCGTCAGTAGCACATCCACTGTTTCAGATTTACTTAAATCACACAACCTCACATTGCTCTGAAAATCCAGAGACAGACGACACTCATCCAGACCATCAAAGATGAAGAAAACTTTATTTGCATCACTGGATATTTTCATTTCATTTGTTTCAGGAAAAAAATACTTAAGTAGATCTAAAAGACTGAGTTTTGTGTCTTTCATCAAGTTGAGCTCTCTGAAAGGAAGTGGAAATATGAGCTGGATGTCTTGATTTGCTTTCCCTTCACTCCAGTCCACAATAAACTTCTGCACAGAGACTGTTTTTCCAATGCCAGCGACTCCCTTTGTCAGCACAATTCTGATGGGTTTTTCTTGTTCAGGTAAAGGTCTAAAGATGTCATTGCATTTGATTGGTGTGTCCTCTGTTTCTGCTCTCCTGGATTGTGTCTCAATCTGTCTCACCTCATGTTGTTTATTGATCTCGCCACTTTTACTCTCAGTGATGTAGAGCTCTGTGTAGATCTCATTCAGGAAGGTTGGGTTTCCCTGTTTTTCTGTTCCTTCATGCAGACACTGAAACTTCTTCATTAGATTTGATTTGAATGTGCTTTGTACCAGTAGAGAGCCATTAAATAAATAAAGATAAATAAATAAAGAATGAATCACATAACAGATTACAACATTTAATTAAAGATCTGTCTATCTGTCTGTCTAATTAAACATAAATGTACCTCAGATTAGTTGATGTGTGTCTTCCCTTACATTTTACTGGCTTGTCCATAGACAGGATGCTCTTCATCGAATCACAGCTGGACTCTGGTGGGTTTGATCTATCTCTATACAACAGTCTTAGAACAGAGTACAACATAATAGAGACATTAGTTGTAGATACAATATTTCAGATTAACTCTACATATACAGTGGGGATCGAAAGTTTGGGCACCCCTTGCAGAATCTTTGAAAATATGAGTCATTTTCAAAAAATAAGAGAGATCATACTAAATGCATGTTATTTTTTATTTAGTACTGTCCTGAGTAAGATATTGTACATAAAATATTTTAACATTTATTCCACAAGACAAAAAAAAAAAAAGCTGACATTATTAAAATAACCCGACTCAAAAGTTTGGGAACCCTTGGTTCTTAATACTGTGTTCTGTTACCTGATGATCCTCGGCTGTCTTTCTGTTTTGTGATGGTTGTGCATGAGTCCCTTGTTTGTTCTGAACAGTTAAACTGAGCAGCGTTCTTCAGAAAAATCTTTAAGGTCCTGCAGATTCTTCAGTTTTCCAACATCTTTACATATTTGAACCCGTTCCAGCAGGGACTTTATGATTTTGAGATGCACCTTATCACACTGAGGACATTTGAGGGACTCAAACACAACTATTTAAAAAAGATTCAAACATTCACTGATGCTCCAGAAGGAAACAAGATGCTTTAAGAGCTGGGGGTGAAAACTTTTGGAATTTGAAGTTCAAGGTAAATTGTACTTAATTTGTGTACCGGGAAACATACAAGTATCTTCTGTTGCTTACGAAGGGCAGAACTAAATGGAAAAAAAATTATATTTCAAGAAAATAAGACAAATTTGGCCATCTTCATTGTGTTCAAAAGTTTTCACCCCCAGCTCTTAATGCATCTTGTTTCCTTCTGGAGCATCAGTGAATGTTTGAATCTTTTTAAATATTTGTGTTTGAGTCCCTCAAATGTCCTCAGTGGATAAGGTGTATCTCAAAATCATAAAGTCACTGCTGGAAAGGGTTCAAATATGCAAAAATACTGGAAAACTGAAGAATCTGCAGGACCTTAAAGATTTTTCTGAAGAACGCTGCTCAGTTTAACTGTTCAGAACAAACAAGGGACTCATGCACAACCATCACAAAACAGAAAGACAGTTGTGGATCATCAGGTAACAGCACACAGTATTAAGAACCAAGGGTTCCCAAACTTTTGAGTAGGGTTATTTTAATAATTTCAGCATTTTTTTTGTCTTGTGGACTAAATGTTAATATCTTTTATGCACAATATCTTACTCAGGACAGTACTAAATAAAAAATAACATGCATTTAGTATGATCTCTCTTATTTTTTGAAAATTACTCATATTTTCTCAGATTCAGCAAGGGGTGCCCAAACTTTCGAACCCCACTGTAGATTGTAGATTACTTTCACATATGAAATCTTTCTGTCTATCTATTTGTCTGCAGATTTAGACAAAAATATTGTATAGAATAGAGTATCTAAGTTTCTATCTATTTAGATAGAAATGCTGCACCTCAGATCAGTTGATGCTTGTCTTCCCTTAAATTTTATTGGCTTGCCCATAGACTGGTCGCTCTTCATGGACACACAGTCTGTCTCTGATTTGTTTGATCTGTCTCTGTGCAACAGACTTAAAAAAAGTACAACAGAATAAAGACATTAGTAATAGACACAATGATTTGGATAGATTTTTACTAAAGGTTACTTTCACAAAGGAAATCTGTCTATCTATCTAGACATAAATGTTGTACCTCGTATCAGTTGATGTGTGTCTTCCTTCAAATTTTATTGGCTTGCCCATAGACTGGTCACTCTTCATGGACAAACAGCTGGCCTCTGGTGGGTTGGATCTCTCTCTGTGCAAAATACTTAGAATAACTACTGACTTGCTCTTATCATTGTTTTATTGTTCACATTCCTATATTACTACAACTACACCTTAGTGCTGCTTTTGTTTATAGTGACCACAACATTTCTTTTTGGAGAGGCCCAAACATTATGTTGGCAATAGGTGAATGACATTGGCATGGTTTAAATCACATTTATCTGACCGTTATCACTTTGTAGCAGTAAATGAGTACCCCAAGTCTCAGTACTAGGACCTTTGCTTTTCACCCTATACATTCTACCGTTGGGAGGTATCAGTAAGAAACATGAAAAAAAAACTCAGCAGAAAAGTGGACCTCGAGGGCCAGAGTTGAGAAGCCTTGAGTATACATGATTAATTAATGTTTATTTATTAAATTGCCAATATCATACCTTTTTTTTGAGTTTCTAATAATAATAATAATAATGATAATAATAATAATGATTCATTACATTTATATAGTGCTTTTCTAGGCACTCAAAGCGCTTTACATTGTCAGAGGGTATCTCCTCATCCACTACCAGTTTGCAGCATCCATCCGCCAGAATGCCCACCACACACCAGCTTACTGATGGAGAGGAGAGAGAGTGAAGAAGCCAATCAGCAGATATGGGGATCGTTAGGAGGCTATGATGGTCAGAGGCCAATGGGCGAATTTAGCCAGGATGCCGAGGACACACCCCTACTCTTTTCGAAAGACATCCTGGGATTTTTTATGACCACAGAGAGTCAGGACCTCGGTTTGATGTCTCATCCGAAGGACGGTACTTGTTGACAGTATAGTGTCCCCATCACTACACTGGGGCACTAGGACCCAAACAGACCACAGGGTGAGCACCCCCTGCTGGCCTGAATAGCACCTCTTCCAGCAGCAACCTAATTTACTATCCAGCTACAGACCAGCCTCAGCCCTGCTTAGCTTCAGTGGGAAACCGGTCTTGTGCTCCAGGGTGATATGGCTGCCGGCCATATTGTTTTGCTAATCTTCTACAATAGGTTTACATGCATGCAAGGTCAAAAAATTATTTCCTTTTCTCAAAGTATGCATTTAATATAACCAAATTTTTAAGCGATTCTCATATGATTAGTAAAATTCAAAGATTCAGTCTCTATAAACCAATCCTTTCTGTGAGCCTACTATGATCTGATTGGTCACATGACCCAGTCTGTTGTGATTGGTCCAAAGCCACCTTTCCACTGAACATGAAATTCAGACATGACTGTCGCATCTCTCCCTCTAGTCGAACTGGTCGTGCAGCAACTGTCACCTCGGCATACTGACCATGGTAAAATGTATAATTTTAATGAATATAATTAATATTAATGCATCAACACAAATTAAATGACCCCCCAAAATAAAATTTATCGGGCTAATCAATGTAAATAATTATTTAAGAATTATTTCTGCCATGATTATTTTATTATAACATAATTTCACAGAAATATATTTATTTCTATCATGAGAGCATGGTAATGGACATGACAATATTAATGTATTTGGTCTTGCTGGAGTAGATCTGCTACGCTGCTGCTGCTGTTGGTTATTGCTGTATTTGTAGATTATTGATGCAGCTGCATGCAAGTACAGGAACTTGCTACTGCCAATACATGGTGCTGTGAGTATTTAAGACATACTGCTGTTGCACAAATAGCATATAAAATAACCCGTAGCAGATCTATATAGGTAGAGCTGGGGAAGGTGGAGGGTTTCAGAGGAACTCTGAAAGTGCACTGCAATGCTAAGCAAACCTATTTTCTGATAAAGACAGCAATGTTGTACCTCAGATTAGTTGTTGTGTGTCCTCCCTTAAATTTTATTGGCTTGCCCATAGACTGGTCACTCTTCATGGACACACAGCTGGGCTCCGATGGGTTTGATCTATCTCTTAGACTTAAAAAGAAGAACAATAGAATATGTATATTAGTAACTTTAGTACTTTCATCTATCTATCTATCTATCTATCTATCTATCTATCTATCTATCTATCTATCTATCTATCTATCTATCTATCTATCTATCTATCTATCTATCTATCGTGCAGCACCTCAGATCAGTTGATGTTTGTCTTTCCTTAAATTTTATTGGCTTGCCCATAGACTGGTTGCTCTTCATGGACACACAGCTGGCCTCTGGAGGGTTTGATCTCCCTCTGTGAAAAATACTTATTTTAGAGTACAATAGAATAGAGAAATTAGAAACGGAGATGATAAATTGTCTCTCTAGGTTAGACATTTGATCTCTCCTTGTACAAAAAACAAAACAAAAACAACAACAACAACAACAAAACCTAGAGTACAATGGAATAGATACATTTGATTATCTGAACTTACCTTAGATCAGTCGATGTTTGTCTTCCTTTAAATTTTATTGGCTTGCCCATAGACTGGTCACTCTTCATGGACACACAGCTGGACTCTGATGGGTTTGATCTCTCTCCATGCAACATACTTACAACACAATTGAATAGAGACACTAGTAATAGATCCAGAATTCAAGAATTCAGATGTAGATAAACTTCATATAGGGAATCTAAAAATCTGGCAACCAAGACAACTAAGCTGAAAGTTGAATGGTGTGTTTGGCAGCACCAGTTCGTATATGCGTTCCAGGTTTTCAAGGATGTATGGGAACCCTATATCTGTATGTCTGTCTATCTATATCACCAGTGTTGGGTATAGTTACTTTGGAAAGTAGTTAGTTAGGTTACAACGTTACCATCAATTAAAAGTAATCAGTTATGATACAGCGTTACCTATTCATAAAAGTAACGCGTTAGAGTACTCATGCGTTACCAAAAATTAAAAGCCGTTTTCAGCGGCTCACACATGACAGACACAGCCCCCGGCCCCTTTAAATGCACCTATAAGTCGTGACTCCCGACAAAGAATAACGTCAGTCATCCGACTAAATTAACACTGCAGGATAACAATAACAGGAAAGACAGTCAGCAATAGGCTATTCCACATGGCGTTTTATTTATTTATTATCAAAGAACATATTATTAATCAAAATTTGCACCTACCCAGCCCGGGTAGCTAGGCTACTGTATAGACGGTTTCATCGGGCGCACGCGCCTGGACCTAAGTTAACTTCCGGTCTGTGTTGTGTATATGGTCTGGCTGCGGTGCCATCTACAAACGCAGTTAAAGCCAAGGTGATGAGTAGACTGAAGTTGGGCTCAGGTGGTTGTGCTGTGGGATGTGTTTCCCATACATTTATTTATTTTTGGAGACTCGCCACAATTTTAAAACTGATCGATTTTCAAAAAGGCTTCGTTAAATAAACACGAGTAACGTAACGTTACGTAACGTACTGCAGGTTTAATAATAATAATTCCTTACATTTATGTTTAAATATCAAAACGAGGCACGGGTGTTTTTATATCGCTGTATTTCTGAAAGAAGACTTGCATGTTATATGCCTGATAAAGACGCGTGTGAGTGTACCAGCTCTGCTTTGTTTACAGGTGTTACTGGGGAAACCTCTATTTCTCGCGCTTTATGTCAATGCTTTAAAACATCTCCTGCTGGCAAATAATGAATTAGCATTTTCATTAAGTCCGCCTGATCCACACAGAAAACACATTTTGTTTGTTATCAAAAAATATCTACTCTAGAGGGACTTGGCTGTTGTTATTGATTCTATTTGGAGTCTACCGGAAGTTAAGTTAGGTCCACAAAAGCGCTCACGCGCATTAACGTTTGTTTATGTTGATGCCGTTGAAACCGTCTATATTATGAGCACCACAAGAAAACTCCTGATTTTTCTTTAACTTTAAATAATGCAGTTATCAAAGTACAATTATGCTTACTTGTAAACACAACCTTAAACAGGCTTGCAGATTTAAATCCATTTAGAAATGATGAACAACCAGCCAGCCAACGATCTAACAGAAATTAACAGCTGCCTGTCAAACAAAAATGATAACAAACCGAATTAAATCCTTCACCGCCACACAGGCAAATGACAAATCGCTTAATAGCCGAACTAATTATTATTAAAGTGTCACTCACAGTCACAAGCCTAAATTCGCTTTAACACAGTCCTCTTACATTTACTCTTCAAAGTAGTGATTAGAACGTAGCGTTAAATTTGAGGTAGAATTTTTGGCGGTCGACAGAAGCTTTTCACCAACGCAGTGTGCATTTTACCATTATGTTCTTTTCTTTTTCATTGACAAATTGAAAATAATGTGCGTACTTCCATAAACCAAACGCTGTCCACTCTGCCATCTTGCCGGGAGTTCGAAAAAAAAAAAACCCACACACACACACACAGGGTCAGGCGCAGGGCACAGACGCATCACAGCCATTGACTTTACGATCACAGAGTTTCGGCTCCGCTGATACATCCGCAGGTGGCACAGTAGACCTAGGCATACTGTCTGACAAAAAGCAGGCTGCAGTCGGGATTTTCCTTTCCTTAAAATAACGGATTACTTTTTTTTAAAAATAACGAAGTTACTGATTACTTACGCACGAAACTAACACGTTAAGTTACACATTTCAGGAAAAAAGTAATTAGAGTACTCTAACGCGTTACTTTGTAACGCGTTACCCACAACACTGTATATCACCAACTTAAATTACCAAAAATAACCATGGCAAATATCACCCTACACTGTTAAAAGGCATACAGTGAAAGATCATATCAAGACACTGATGTACCTGCATCCTGAAGGAAAATCTCTGTTGTCGATTCTTTGTGTGTTCTCCATAAATAATTTAGTCTTCACAGAGCTGTATAGGTAAGGTTATGAGACATAAAAAAGAATTTATTACATTTTTGTAAATTGATTTAAATATCCCTTTGGAAAAATAAGTTTATTCAAGTGTGCTATTACTATACTTCTTTTAACTAAAAATAGGAAGTTATGCTTTTAGTTAACTTTTTATGTACTTATCAGAAATGGGATTTATGTACTCCTCAGAAATTTACTTTAAATGACATTTAAGAATACTTGACTTGTACTTACAAAAATTCTAAATATGTTTGAACTTTACTCCTAGAATCCGTGTTTTCTTTATTATATGGTAGAGGGCGTTAGTATGCATCTTCTGCACAGAATTTCCAATAAAACACAAGTGAAGAAGAAAAAAACAACATCACATGATCACATAATCTCACATGAACATCTGACATGAAACAGCATCAAAACTGTAACTTTATGGAATAAAATGTCCACTGATAAAGAGGTAATAATTACAGTAAAGCTTTGGGGTGTCTACGTTTTGATTATCATTCTGAATGTCTTATTTCAGCTTTGTGTTCAAAATGTTATTTCTTAATTTTTTTTTAATGAAACTTACCCACATTAAAGTGTTAAAAAAGAATGCATGAAGCTATAATAAAATGTTTTTGTTTACAAGCAGATACCCTGTTCTTTCTTTGGATTTTTTGTATGTTCAAATATTCATATAACAAAATATATACAAATTCAAACCTAAAAAGGGACATAGTAGTTGTCACAATCATTAGCTGGAGTGCCCATAAACTCCAATAAAGGGCACTCCACTCAGGACTCTGGCATTTTTTGTTTCCATCCCCTTTTTCGAACTCCGTTCCGACCTCTGCTTGTTACTATTACTGATTCTGGATATCCCCTGACATACCTGATGCTGTTTTCTCATCTCTGCCTGTTTAGACCATTCTCTTTAATAAACCATAGCATATGGATCCGACCGTCTCTGACTCCTTCTTACAAAAGACTTCGCCATATCAGGATCCAGCAGACCGGTATCCTCTCGTTACTGAGATATGTTCCCACCCCTATGTCAGAGTTTCACCTACCCAGCACAAACGTGGACCCAGTAGACCAGCTATTGCATCTTCATCTGTTGAGGAGTTTGTTCACCGGTTCTGTGAGTTGTCTTATCAAGTACCGTTTCATGATGAGGTTTTGTTCAAGGACTTGTTCCATTTTGGACTCAGTGAACCAGTTAAATCAATGTTACCTGGAGGGGAGTTTATCTGTAGTTTTAGAGACATTATGGACTATGCTCTCTTGTCAGTCATGGTGCCACTGCACAAGTTTTGTACCAGCGCCTCTGTACAAGATGGCCACCAGCCCAGCGCCACTGCACAAGAGGGCCGCCAGCCCAGCTACACTGCACAAGAGGGCCGCTAGTCCAGCGACACTGCACAAGAGGGCCACCAGCCCAGAGCCACTGCACAAGATGGCAGCCACAGTTGATCTTCCAGAGTCAAGTCAGGTCTCCATTGATCCTCCAGAGTCAAGTCAGGTCCCCGTTGATCTTCCAGGGTCAGGCCAGGTCCCCGTTGATCTTCCAGGGGCAGGTCAGGTCCCATTGATATTCCAGGGTCAGGTCAAGTCACTATAACTCCTAAAATGTGTCAAGTAAAACCACAGTTAAACCTCATGAGTCAAGTCAAGTCTCCGTTGATCTTCCTGAACAAAGTCAAGTCACCGTTGATCTTTATGAACCCAGTCAAATCACTACCAATCTTCCAGAACTTCATTACATCTCAATAGATCTTCCAGAGCTTCATCATACCACAACAGATCATCCAGAGGCTCGTCACGTCTCAGCTGAATTCCCAGAGCCTTGTCACATCCTGTCTGTTGCACCCAGCAATGTTCTCTCAGCCTGTTGTGTTGCTGTCAAGCAGACTGTTACCACTGTGGAACCACCTGAGGTAGCGGCAACTGCTGCAGAACCTTTGGAGGTGTCCTATCCTGTCATGGCCACGGAGGCCATCGACCATCTCACTGTTTGTCCTGTCATGGCCACTGAGGCCATCCATGAACTCCCCGCCTGTCCCGTCATGGCTATGGAGGCCGTCTATCAACTCTTGTTCATTCCTTTCATGGCTATGGAGGCTATCTGTGAACTTTGTACCTGCCTTTTCACAGCCACAGACGCCACCATTAATCTGTTTATGTTATCTGTTCCAGTCCCACCTAATCAGACTTGCTCTCTTGTGCCATTGAATCCATTGTGGTGGTCCTCTGCTCTGCCCCGGTGGCCTTCTGTCTCATCTGCTCGGCTGTGGTAGTCCTCAGGCTACAGAAGCACTTACCAGATGGCAGCAAAGTGAAAAGATGGTTACTGGGGTGGGTGGAGTCTTTGATGATTTTAGCAGCTCTGCTTCTGCAGTGTTTGAGGTAGATGTCCTGCAGAGAGGGGAGAGCAGATCCTGAAATGCGCTCAGCCAAGTGCACAACTCTCTGCAGGGCTTTGCAGTATTGACTGGAGCTGTTCCCATACCACTGAGATACACTGAGTCAATACCCTTTCTATAGCCCCTGAATAGAAAGTTTTCGAAATTGCTGGTGAGACCCTGAATTCCTCAGCTGTTGCAGATGGTACAGTCTTTGCCTGGCTTTATTAACCTGTGTTTGAATGTGAGTAGTCCAAGTCAGGTCCTCTGAGATGTTTACACCAAGGTACTTGAAGCTGCTCACCCTCTCCACAGGGATCCCGCTGATCATAAGAGGTGTATAGGGCTGCTGCTATCTCTTCCTGAAGTCCACAATCAGTTCTTTAGTTTTGCTTACATTCTGAGAGAGACAGTTGTCCTGGCACTATGATGTTAATTTCTCTACCTCATCCAAGTATTCAGTCTCATTATTGTTGTGAATGAGGCTCAGAACCACAGTATAATCAGCAAATTTGATTATACGTAGATGTGGAGCTGTGCGAAGACATGCAGTCATGTGTGTAGAAAGAGTAGAGCAGGGGACTCAGGACACAGCCCTGTGGGGCTTCTACGTTCAGGGTGATGGAGCTGGAGGTGTACTGGTCTAGTTTCACCACTTGAGGTCTGAAGGTGAGGAAATCAAGAATCCAGTTGCAAAGTGAAGAATTCAGGCCAAGGTCTATGAGTTTAGAAGCTAGCTTTAAGGGGACTATAGTATTAAAAGCTGAGTTATAGTCAATAAATAACAGCCTTACAGGTACGTAGTTCCTGTTATTGTTGTCAATGTGTGTGAGAGAAGAGTGCAGGATGTGAGAGATGGCATCATCAGTTGATCTGTTTGGGCGATAGGCAAACTGAAGAGGGTCCAAAGTATCCGTATGGAGGAGCAGTTGACGTTTTTTACCAGTCCCTCAAAGACTTTCGTGACTATTGATATTGATAGTCATTCAGACAAGCAGGTTTATTGTTCTTAGGCACAGGGAAGATGACAGATTTTTTGAATGAGATGGGAACCACCTCGTCCACCAACACAGTGATCACATGATGATCGCTGCTCTGACTGCTGCTTCCTGACGCGCTGATCGGCAGACTCGCACTGCTTAGATTGCTTTCAAAGCAGCCGTTGAAGTGTTTAGCTCGTCAGCCAGCGACGGATCTGCTCTCATCTCTGCAGAGGATTTGTTTCCAAAGGCATAGATGGTCCTTAGTCCTTGCCACATGCGTTGGGAATCAATTAGCTGGAAATGTGACTCTATGCATTCCCTGTATCTGTGTTTGGCGGCTCTTACTGCACGTCAGAGAGCATAGCACAATGCTTTGTACTCGCTCATGTTTTTCTGACAGAAGACTGGCGTTGTAAGCAGCAGTGCTTGGTTTACTGCTGCACGGATTGATCTGTCCACCCACCGTTTCTGATTTGAGAATGTCCTTAGCTCTAATTAGCGGAATACAATAGTTATTGTATTCCGTAGCCTGTTCGGCTAGTGTGTTTACAAAGCTTAATGCTACATCCGTGAACTCACTGACGTCAGATGAACTTGCACGAAACATGTCCCAGTCTACGTCATCAAGAGCAGCCTGTAGCATTGCTTCTGATTGGGCGGACCATCGCGTCACCACCCTCTGGACTGGGGGATCTTGAACGAGCCTTTGTTTATATTCCAGTGTGAGGAAAATGGTGGCAAGATTTGCCGAAAGCTGGTAGTGAATGAGCTTTGTAGGAATTTTTAAACTGAGTGTAGCAATGATACAGTGTATTCGGTCCTCTGGTTGGACAGGATAAATGTTGATTAAAAATTAGGCATAACTTGCCTGAGTTTGGCTTTATTAAAGTCCCCAGTGATAAAAATAACAGCAGCAGGATATTTGTGGATGTTACCTCTGAGCCCAGACAAAGCCAAACCGGTGTCTGCTTGTGGTGGGATGTAAACAGCAGTTATGATGATCGATGAAAACTCCCGTGGCAGATAGATTGGGTGGCAAATGATGGATAAATGTTCCAGATGAGGCGAGCAGGAGCGCGACAGAGTGGAGATATTCCTGGGGTCACACCATTTCTTGTTAATCATGAAACACACTCCTCCACCTTTGGATTTCCCGGCCTCGGCTGTCCTGTTCATCCGTTAAACAGAGAAGTTTTCAGACGGCGTAACAGCAGCGTCCGGGACCAAGGGCGTGAGCCATGTTTCAGACAAACAAAGGATGTTACAGTCCCTAATATCCCGTTGGAAATTTATCCTGGCTGTTAGATCGTCCATCTTATACTCCAGAGACTGGACATTGGTGAGCAGAATGCTCTGTAGAGGAGGGCTGTGTGCTCTTTTCCTCAGTCTGTTGCGAATCCCAGCACGTTTCCCGCGGTGCTTCTTGATGGGTCACCTCGGTGGTTATTCAGGTTTAGAGCTTGTGGAAGCCACTCCTTGGGCTATGTCACGATCATTATCCGGAGTGCCCATAAACTCCAATAGAGGGCACTCCACTCCGGACTCACATTTTGCCATTTCTAAGCATTTCCCCTGTGTTTGTTCCTTCCGTGTCTTATATTGGATTGTTATATTGTATACTTCTGATTCTCTGCTTCCTGTCCTGACCTCTGCTTGTTACTGTTACTGATTCTGGATATCCCTGACATACCTGACGCCGTTCCTGATTACTGCCTCTCCGACCATTCTAATAATAAAGTTCTGCATATGGATCCGAACGTGTCTAACTCTCATCATAACAGTAATACTTAAAATATGATGTAAAGTTCACTTAAAGAAAACTTATGAGTATACTTGCAGTATAAAAGTACAAAGTATTTAATTACATGTGAATTATCAGTATATCTATAAGTTCACTTTTAGTATAATTGTAGTACAAACTACAAATAGAAAACTAGTTAAAACTAGTTGTGTACTCAAAGTTTGTTACTGTTATAATTAAAAGTATACTTTTATATACTAGAAAGTGGGCCAATTTAGTCTCAAAGAGTATTGAAACAGTACACTTACAAGTATACTACTAGTACACTGATATTTGTATACTTGCTACATAAAGTATACTTAAAAATATACTTGAACTTTACTTAAGAATACTTAGTAAAATAAACTTGAAATATACTACTTAGGGGTAGTATTTATGAGGAAAAAATAATGCAAGTTTTGAGACTTTGAGTGTCTTGGCATGCACTTTGGACTTGCACTTTTATAGCAGTGATTACAGCATGTAAAGCAAAATGGAAGAGAGGCATAAAGAGTCTTAAGACCTTAAGACTCACTCTCACCTTAACCAAAAACAAGGCTATAAAATATATTCTCAGAATATTCGTTGTTCCCCACCAAGCAGCCCTAGTCCTGCATTAGCAAATAAAAATAATATACAACTTTGATTTTAATTATCTTATTTAACTGCAAAATGGCGCAGATGAAATCCGTTTTAACTTAATTCTGGAAATTTGCAATCCTGATTTTCACATTTCAGAAACGTTATGATAGTGATGATTACCTCATTCAGTAAACAGTAAATCGTATCGTACATTGTATGTTCTTGTGGGAAAGAATGACTTTCTCTAGAGGACAAATTTGTGAATTAATAATGTTACAATTAGAAATGTTCAGAAATGATCGATGCAAGCTAAAAGTTCTCCTTGCAGTGATCTGAGGAATCGTTGGTCGTTGGGAGCCATTGTTTGTCTTGGGTATAGAATTTGCTATAAACTTTATATAAGCCTACATACTCTTAGCATTTTATAACTTTTTAAACAAAATGTGTCAGTGTAGTTTAGTATGCATACACACACACACACACACACACACACACACACACACACACACACACACACACACTTAAAAATGTGGTGAGAAAGTTACCTGTGTATATATGCGATGTCTTCTGTTTTTCCACACATTTCTGCTACTCCTACAGACAAGTGTGTTAAACTTTCCTCTTATCTCTTACGGTGTAAGGAAACAGATGAGTGCGTATAGTTCAAGAGTTCAATTTGAAACCCTGGAATAAGTCACTCTCATAAAGCTCATTCAAATTTAGTAGTTGTAGTAAGCTGTCGATAAGTTCAAACCATTTGCTTGGACACATGGAAACTGAAAACCAAGGGACAGAAACTAGTGTTAAAATAATGATCACTTAGAGACATTTAACAAAACAGAATAAAGGTATTTTGTGTCGTATTTCTTAGTTGTATTGCGTGAGTCCCAACAGCCACACACATCCGTAAAATCTTCTAAGTCTTGCATTTATTCAACCCACCCACAGTGCCCCCTTCTGGACAGGAACAGTACTCAGAGTCTAAACCATGTAACATTGTTATGTAGTACATATTAGTTTCACTACATAGATTATCCCACATCTCCCCTTTTAACAGAAACAATAATAAAAACACAATGGTATATTTTCCTTAGTAGACATCGCTTAGAGAACAACTCAACAATGAGCAATAAACAATATCTTTTGTAAAGATGAACATTACCTGAAAAACTGTTCATTCCAGCCTACGAAAAGTTATGAAAACACATCATCAACACATGTATATATTTTTTTATACATACAGGTCCTTCTCAAAAAATAGCATATTGTGATAAAAGTTCATTATTTTCCATAATGTAATGATAAAAATTTAACTTTCATATATTTTAGATTCATTGCACACCAACTGAAATATTTTAGGTCTTTTATTGTTTTAATACTGATGATTTTGGCATACAGCTCATGAAAACCCCAAATTCCTATCTCAAAAAATTAGCATTTTAGCACATTTTCAACCAATAAAAGAAAAGTGTTTTTAATACAAAAAAAGTCAACCTTCAAATAATTATGTTCAGTTATGCACTCAATACTTGGTCGGGAATCCTTTTGCAGAAATGACTGCTTCAATGCGGCATGGCATGGAGGCAATCAGCCTGTGGCACTGCTGAGGTGTTATGGAGGTCCAGGATGCTTCGATAGCGGCCTTAAGCTCACCTAGAGTGTTGGGTCTTGCGTCTATCAACTTTCTCTTCACAATATCCCACAGATTCTCTATTGGGTTCAGGTCAGGAGAGTTGGCAGGTCAATTGAGCACAGTAATACCATGGTCAGTAAACCATTTACCAGTGGTTTTGGCACTGTGAGCAGGTGCCAGGTCGTGTTGAAAAACAAAATCTTCATCTCCATAAAGCTTTTCAGCAGATGGAAGCATGAAGTGCTCCAAAATCTCCTTATAGCTAGCTGCATTGACCCTGCCCTTGATAAAACACAGTGGACCAACACCAGCAGCTGACATGGCACCCCAGACCATCACTGACTGTGGGTACTTGACACTGGACTTCAGGCATTTTGGCATTTCCTTCTCCCCAGTCTTCCTCCAGACTCTGGCACCTTGATTTCCGAATGACATGCAAAATTTGCTTTCATCCGAAAAAAGTACTTTGGACCACTGAGCAACAGTCCAGTGCTCTGTAGCCCATTTCCTGCACACGACTGTGCACAGTGGCTCTGGATGTTTCTACTCCAGACTCAGTCCACCGCTTCCGCAGGTCCCCCAAGGTCTGGAATCGGTCCTTCTCCACAATCTTCCTCAGGGTCCGGTCACCTCTTCTCGTTGTGCAGCGTTTTTTGCCACACTTTTTCCTTCCCACAGACTTCCCACTGAGGTGCCTTGATACAGCACTTTGGGAACCACAGGGCTTCATGATTAACGTTCCAAAATTTCTTACCCTCTCGCTTGAGGGTGTCAATGATGGCCTTCTGGACAGCAGTCAGGTCGGCAGTCTTACCCATGATTGCCTCAGGAATCTTTTGCAGGTGTTTAGAGTTAATGAGAGTTACTGACAGAATATGTTTGGGGTGCCAGTGCATTTTGTGTCTCTATACTGTTCTTGGACAACTGGGAACCAGCATGGGTGTCACACCCACCCTCCTTTACATCCATAGGATAGAGGAAATGTCGGTTCCTACGTACAGTTCCATTGGGCACCTCAACCTGGTAAGAACGGGGTGTTGGATGTTCCCCCACCACAGTTCCAGTTACCTTTTGATCTGTGACCCACACCTTATCACCAGGTGAGAGTTTATTCAGGTCATGCACTCTATGCCGTTTGTTTAAATATCTCGTATCTGCACTTCTTTTCTCTCTCTCTCGAACACTAATGGCAGTGCCATCAGGTAATAAAGGGTCCAGGAGTCTTGGGAGGGTTGGTACCGTAGTAGGAAGATGGCGTCCCATGAGCAACTGGGCTGGGCTGTACCCATTGCGAAGTGGAGTTGACCTATATGACAGTAAAGCAAGGTAGGGGGTCATGCTTTTTTTAAGGAGGTTTTTATGGTCTGTACAGCCCGCTCAGCTTTCCGTTGCTGCGTGGATGCTTTGGGCTACTGGTGACGTCTGAATCCATAAGCACCTGCGAACTCTGAGAAAGTACTGGATGAAAACTGTGGCCCATTATCACTCACTAATTTCTCCGGGATGCCGTGGTGTGCGTGGTGAGCTGGTGAGTGAAAGATTTGCCACCTCAACATAACGTGAATGGTAATCCACAACTAAAAGATAAGTTTTCCCATTCAAGACAAACAGATCTGTCCCTTGCTTTTGCCAGGGCCTCTCAGGGAGATCCGATGGGATCAAGAGTTCAATGTGATTAGTGCGCTCTTTAATGCAAGCATGACATTTCAGAACCAGCTCGTTCAACTGTTGGCTAAGTCCCGGCCACCACATACTTTGCTGTGCACGTGCTCTGCACTTAACTACACCTTGATGCCCTTCGTGGAGTCTGTCGAGGACATCATTTCGCAATGCAGAGGGAATGACGAGTCTTGTTCCTTTCAGAAGAAGGCCGTCATGAACAGATAGGTAAGCTCGCTCGGACCAGTAAAGCCTCTCAGTCCCTGTACAACAACCTGACTCAGGCCATCCATCCTGACACATTTTCATGACATTTGAGCAAACACTGTCTGATCTGGGGTGTTCTCTCAGGTTGTCCAGGAAAGATTGACTTGCTGGGAGATGCTCCACAATGCTGTCCACATAAATGTTAGTGCTCTCCATAAACTCGTTGTCCATGATTTCTTTATGAGCAGGTAGCGGAGCATGTGACAGAGTGTCGGCAGTCCATAAGCTCTTTCCAGGAACATGAGAAATCTTGTATTAATAGCACTCAGTCTCAGTCAGTCTCATACGGACAGGGATGGGTAGTATTTCAGATACATGTATTTAAAATACGTATTTGAAATACTATTTTGTATTTTGTATTTTAAAGCCTTTGGAAAAAATCTAATGTAATTGTATTTAAATACATTTAAGACGAGTATTTTAGTATTTTCAAAATACTCAAAATACTTTCAGCCAGTCAACCTCTTTATCAGGGTGCTGTTTTCATGCATCAACTAGTTCAGACCAGACACGAATCCCCCCCCAAACCCCAACATTCGTCCACGTGAGCCGCAGCTGTACAACCCAGCCTTGGATCGGCAACTTTTCTGGAATAAAGTGAGGATGTGCTACTTGTTGATTAAAGTAGCTTCTCAAATGTGTTTGAATTATTAACGTTACTGCATGTTAGGGATGGGTGATATATCATATGACATTATCGTAGATTCGTAGCGATGGTATAAATTGTGAATTGATAGAACTTTTTCTAAATCTTTTACATAGGACTTTCCGCTTTTTAGCTTTGTGCAGTTGAAGCCTTGTTTATACTTTCGCAATTCGCATGGCTCTACGCCATGAACCTGCTTACTGCGTGCGCTCCTCAGTAAACCTACAAGGCTTTTATGCTTGACGTGCTCTCTGTTGTATATTTCTGTGAAACGACAGAGGCCGACTCTGATTAATTGTTCTCCAAACCACGAAAAAGCAGCGATGAGAGGAAGTAGTTTGCCAAATAATTTGTCAAACATCTCTTATACTGTCTATTTCAAACACTCGTCTCATGAGAAGTTTGTGAATAAATGGATTTCTTCACATGTAAACCGATTAGGTTGTGGGTCATTTTGATGACACATGTGAAAAGTTTTTTAGTACACTTCTTAAACCCTAACCAAATAATCAAGTTAAAACCAGTAAACTTGAAATTGTGACTTGTTTTGTTCTAATGTCACATATTAATATGATAACATATGTACAACACTAAATTGAACAATACTGTGTTATATATGTTTTTTTATTTCATTAATTATTTTATTTCAATTAACGATTGTATTAAACACCTACCATTACTTTATTCATTATTTCTGCTATGCTGGCTCATTTTGTAAATGTAATCATTTTAAATTTTACAAACATGGTGCTTTATGAAAATGTAACTGGACACATTTCCAAATTGTGATTGTGTTTACCCATCTATGCAAATGTTTGTTTATGTAGAGATTAAATAATTAGGTTAATCATTGTCTGTCTACATCAGTTTAGTGTAGTGATTGTGTGCATTTGTGAGGACAATGATGAAAGATACACCACACTTTTAGTTTTATGTTCACCAAAAAAATTGTGCCAAATGATTTCTAATTAAAAATATATATATTTTAGATAAACTTATGTATATAGAAACAAATAAACTTTAAATTAAACAAATATAAAAGTTACTATACTACTTGCGTAAAAAAAAAAGCATCAAAAGAGTTTTGAAATTCAGTTTTTGCTGTGGTATCAAAACTGATATTGATAATTGTGAAACCATGCCATATATTGTTACTGTAAAGTAAAATGTAGAAAAAAATTAGATTTTGGTCATATCACCCATCGAAATTCCATCAACTAGTTCAACTGGGCGGGTTAGGTCAGCAATATTGGATGGCAGATACTTTAAGATTGTGAAACAAACAGAACTGGGCCACATTGGAACGCCAGTCTGTCACATTGGCTTTTAATGATGGTGATAAAACATAATAAAAGTTAGTTTTTGTAGTTTTTTGTAGTTTTTGTAGTTTTTTATTTCTTACACTGCAGGGGAACGAAAGAGGTATATAAAATTAAAACGAAAGTTTCTAAGCAGTTGCACACATCTAAATGCTTTTTGGCATTCAGAATAGGCCTAATAGGGATACCTGCACTGAATCTTCAATTTCACATGTATTTTGAGTATTTTCAAAATACAAAATACTGGATTTGTATTTAAATACATTTTTCCACACAGTATTTTGTATTTGTATTTAAATAAATTTTTCCACACAGTATTTTGTATTTGTATTTTAAATACATTTCCATGTATTTATGCCCATCTCTGCATATGGAAACGCTGGATGCGGGGAGGTAGGGCATCCAAGTCCTGGTCACCAAGGAGAATCAACAGAGGTTTGTGATCGGTTTCCATATCAAAATGGTGACCAATCAAAAAGTCATGAAATCTCTCACATGCCCAGGTCAGCCCAAGGGCCTCCTTTTCCACTTGTGCGTATCTTTGCTCAATAGGAGTAAGACACCGTGACGCGAAGGCAACAGGTCTCCAATTGACACCGTCTTTTTGCTTGCAGGACCGCTCCCAGTCCATATGAGGATGCATCTGCAGATACTTTGAGTTGCTTTGCTTGTTTGCATCGTACAAGGCCAGCAATGGAGCAGATGAAAAGTCTTCTTTCAAGTTTTTAAAAGCTTTAACATGTTATTCCCCCCAGAACCAACAGTTATTTCTTGGACAGGAGACCTCTGAGTGGTTTATCTTTTTCTGCCAGATGGGGAATGAATTTTCCAAGCTGGTTGACCATACCAAGAAAACTACTCAGCTCACTGATGTTTGTTGGCTCTGGCATCTCCTGGACCGCTGCGGTCTTGGCAAGGTCTGGTTGCACTCCTCTGCCTGAGATAATGTGGCCAAGAAACTTGACTACGTTAGTGACAAAGCACATTTGTCTAAGTTAAGGGTGAAGCCAGCATTTTTCATCCTTTGGAGCACTGCGTGAAGGTGCACATCATGCTCCTCTTGAGAACGTCCCCACACCAGCACATCGTCCATGTGGCAGACCACACCATCCAGGCCCTCAGTGACTTCAGTTACCATACAATTTTGGAAGTTCTCAGGTGCTGATGCCATACCGAAGGGCAAACGATTAAAGAAATACCGCCCAAACAGAGTGATAAAAGTCGTCAACTTGGCAGACTGTTTTGCTAGAGGTATATGTTCCTAAAAATGTACATCAGCTCTGTTCACTTCTTGGATTGTTGTCGTGGTACATGAAATTCATTCCAAATTTTGCTACAGTTGTAGAACCATTGCATGCTTGCATCAGACAAGGTTCTGAGTTCAGCTGGTCAGATGAGGCTCAGAAGAGTTTCAGTACTGTAAAGAAGTTGTTACTCCAAAGCCCTGCTTTAGCATTGTTTGACCCTAACTTGCCTATTGGTGTTTCAACGGATGCATCAGATTATGGACTTTGTGCTGTATTCTCTCAAATTCTTGAAAACAACACAGAGCACATTGTTTCATTTGCTTCAAGAACATTGTCTACTGCGGAACGCAAATATTCAATGATTGAAAAGGAAGCTTTAGTATGTGTCTGGGCTGTTGAAAAATGGAGAACTTACCTCTGGGGTCGAAAATTTCTTCTACGTACGGATCATCAGGCCTTGACAGTGCTCCTCACCTCTAAAGCCACAGATTGCGCTGGAATAAGGGATCGCACGTTGGGCAAAGCAACTCTTGTGTTTTAACTAAGAGGTGATTTATTATCCTGGCTCTCAGAACCAGGTTGCTGATTATCTTTCACGCCTACCCTTGCCTGCTTCTGTTGAGGATTTTTCCGATACTGAGCCGGAGTTTGTTGCATTTTTGTCTTCTGAAATGTTTGCTGTGTCTCCAACTGAATTTTCTCTTGCTTCTGCATCATGCTCAGAAATGACTGCATTACGTGCTGAGATTGTTCGGGGATGGCCCTCTTCATCAGCTGCTGTGGGGGTTGTTCTACATCCATATTTTCAAATACGTCATGAACTTGCTGTGCAAAAGGACTATGTGTGTAGAGGGTCACATCTTGTAGATCCTGTTGGATTGCGACGTGTTTTGGTGAATCTTGCCCATGAAGGTCATCAAGGAATAGTGCGTATGAAACAGCGCATTCGTGAACTTTACTGGTGGCCTGGTATTGATTGCTTGGTTAAGGAACAGATCAAGAATTGTGAAGTTTGCTTGTCTTCTGATAAGGTTACAACTGTTCGTGCTGCACCCTTACAACCTGTACCAATTATGCCATGGGAAAAAGTGGCTGTTGACATTGTTCGCCCATTTGAAACCGCTACCTGGGATTGTCTGTACATTATGACACTGATTGACTATCATAGTTAGTGGCCAGAAGTGGCATTCACTTCTTAAATCACAAGTAAAAATGTGATCAACTTCTTGACGTCAGTTTTCAGCAGATTTGGAAATCCTCATTACATTGTATCTGACAATGGATGTCAGTCAGTGGAGTTTGCTGCATTTCTGAAAGATCGAGACATTCAACACATACATACGTCGTGTATCATCCAGCTGCAAATGGAGCTATTGAGCGATTCCATCGAGTACTTAAGCGTTCTATTCAAACTGCTATTCTGTCTGGAAAGCCACGGAAATCAAAAGTGACAGACTTTCTTCAAATTTACCGTGCTACTCCCCATGCTGTTACTGGATGGTCTCCTTCTGAGTTACTCTGTGGTAGAAAATTGCGCACTTGTCTAAATGTTCTCCCTCTTCCTATAACTGGTAAGGATCCTGCTGTGAGTCAGAAAGTGGCATTGTCTCAAAAGAAGATGAAAACATACACAGACCTCAAATGAAGAGCCTGTACCCCAGAGTTCAAACCTGGAGACTGGGTGCGTATAAAAATTCCAGTTCATGTTCCAAAAGGACATCCTAGATTCTCAAAGCCTTTAAAAATTGTGTATCAACTTGGTCCATGCACTTACCAGTTATCAGATGGAAAAAAACTGGCATGCATCTCATTTTTCTTAATTTTCCAACTTGTGCACCTCTGGAAAATGCCATTGAAAGTGAACTGGTGTCCTTGCCCCTCCAGTCTGTTCCTTCCTCTATGGTGTTGCCTAAAAATGAACTTGTGAACTTGCCTAATCGAATTGTTTCTCCATCTGTTCCTGTAAGGTCTTCATCACGAGTGAAACACCCTAGTTTTGAACGTGCTCTTGCATAAATTACGTTTTTCTTCACAACAAAGAACGTGTGAAAACCCTCTTTCACTGCGTCGTAACGCTCACTGTTTTAGTTCGTCAAATTTAGCCCCTTCAAAATGTCATCCGCTTCATCACGCATTTGATTCGCTTGCGTGGAAGTATGGAGATTACTGGCCAGACGGATACGTTCGAACCTTCGGATCCATTTATCCCATTCGGTATGTTTGGAGAAGTTAAATGGCTCGGGTGGCTGGATGCTGAACGTAGCACACGGCCTCGGCGTGGGCGGCTCTCTCCCCCCGGTAGCTGCATCACCATGAGCAGGTTGTCCTCCTGCAGCTTGTTCCATGACTTTGAGACTTCCTGTTTATAAAAAACTTCACTCTCCCTTGAAACAAAACTTCTTCCGCAAGCTTATTTGGGTATCCTACTCTGACACCATGTAATATTTCTAAGTTTTATTGTGTGAGTCCCAACAGCCACACACATTCGTAAACTCTTCTAAGTCTCGCATTTATTCAACCCACCCACAGTGCCCCCTTCTGGACAGGAATAGTACTCAGAGTCTAAACCATGTAACATTGTTATGTAGTACACATTAGTTTCACTACATAGATTATCCCACATTTTGTTTATCATTACAGAGTTTGTATTGTAGAAATATATATTTAAGTTTGAGTGGGGGAAAATTCCCCCCTACTGTTTTTTTTTTTTTTTTCAAAATAACAATTAGATAAAAAAAGAAAAAGAAAAGGTGAAGTCTTGGCCTAGCGGTTAGAAAGTTTGACTCCTAACCCTAGGGTTGTGGGTTTGAATCTCAGACTGGCAATACCACAACGTAGGTGCCCTTGAGCAAGGCATTGTGCTCCCTGGCAGCCCCAGCATAAATGGCTGCCCACTGCTGTGTGTGTGTGTACTTTGGATGGGTTAAATGCAGAGCACAAATTCTGAGTATGGGTCATCATACTTGGCTGAGTGTATTTTAACTTTCACTTTTTTTTTCCTTCTTTAATTTTTGTTGTAACTACGGACTACGTTTTTGACAAGAGTGATGTAGAGGTTTTACCTATTAGGTTTTAAACTAAATAATGGCAATTGGCCAATCAGAGCCAATGCAAAGTCCAAAAGTATTAATTGTATAATAAAACCTAGCAGTTAAAATGCCTCTGTAGTTGAAATAAAAAAAAAAAAAAAACATATATAATATCACACAATGATTAGCACGTATGCATGATTGCAAATGTAACATTTTATACAGCAGTCCAACAGACAAGAAATATTTAAATAAATCATTCATTAAACAGACCATCACCAACTGGTGGTTTAAGTGTCATATTTAGTTATCCATGACATTTACATTACATTTACATTTATTAATTTAGCAAATGAATTTAGAAAACACACAAACATTCATTCAAACAGCGACAGAAAAAAGTGATGTTATTAACGAGGGTGAATGGAGTCCCAAGTGTCTAGCGTTAGGGTGGTGGCTGATGTGCAACTTGGCCTGTATGCCCAGGAGTTTCCAGACTTCCTGCATGATTTCAGCAGTGAAATGTGTTCCGCGGTCAGAGTTGACTTTCAGCTGCAGTCCAAATCTTGAAAAGATATGGTTCATTAGGAGGCAGGCTGTAGTTTGAGCTGTATCATTGGGAGCGGGAAGGCACTCTACCCATTTGGTGAATTCACAGACGACAGTGAGGCTGCCTTTATTTGGTGCACACCTAAATAAAACAATCTCAAAAGGGAGTTGTTTCCACTTTATCATTAAACTCGCAGAGTGTTTTATCTATACATTTATGTCAATAAATATATACATACATTACTGCTCCCACTGAAGATAGGAGAAGGGAAAATGGAGCGGAAGGGAAAACAATACTGGCAATAGGAGATTTTGAAAACAAAATGTATTAAAAATAAAAGAAAGAGAAAAGAAAAGAAAAATCTAATTAATGTAAACTGAAAAGTAAATAAACTAAATTTTAATTATTGTCGTCTCTTTATTTAAAACAAATGAACGATGAAGTTCCTCATTATTTATTTAAAAGAAATGAGACTGACAGTGTGATCCAAGCGTTAATAGTAATTACAATGCAAAGGAACTGCCCATGATGGTATAGAATGAGAGAGAAAACAAATGAAAATTGGAAATAAACCATAAAACAGGGTAAATAAATAAAGTAACATAAAGGAATACAAATAAATTAGAAAAATAAATTACAAAAGTGAAAAAAAATTAGAATGGCTGATCTAATTGGTAACTGGTTTACTTAACTTTGAAGGTCATGATTTCCTATTACACAATTGAAGAGCTATTGCCAATAGAATGCTTAGGGTATTGGTGATTGCGATTATATTTAACTCTAGTTAATTGTAGATTCGTCACAAATTAAATACTTCTGAGTCATCCTTTAATGGGGAGAGGGAGGTGAAAAAGAGTCAAACGTAAGATGGGAATGTTCAGAGATTGTTAGAGTGGAGATGTGAAAAGGTTAAATGATTTCAACACTGCTACAAAACACACTGCATCCAGTTTCAGCAAGCCACGCCAATGCTTGCCCTAACCTACGAGGCTAATGGCTTTAGCATAGACTTCTGTGAACACCTGAGTTGTTTACAACAGTGCGCGCATGCATCAGACTCGAACACCTGTAGAGTTTCCCGAGTAACAGTATCTTAACTTCATCAAGCGAGTCGATACAAACATGTACATTAGTTAGCTACTCTAATGTCAACCTTGGGAGACAGCTTAGTTGATTTAACATTGGAACACACAATAATTAATCAATCTAGCTATAACAAGGCCTTTTAGGAAGAAAGTGCGGGATTTTCTCCACAATAAAATATAAGATTAATAAGGGAATTAAGATCAATATAACTCAAAGGGGATTGAATTACAGTAAATAAGAACCAAATTAGTATGCAAATTATTCAGAATTAATATTTAACACTTTATCAACTATTCGTCCACCGATAAGTTGAGGTTAGGGTATTTGATCAATTCTGGACAAAATATTATCCCATGGCCTACAGTAATCATATCATGAAATTATGATAACTGATTATGAGCAAGGTAACATAATCTACAGTTTAAGGCAGTAACCAGAATTAGGTTTCAACCAGAATTAGGAGATATTGTGTAGTTGCATTTGGATGCTCCTGTGGGCACGTTGCTGGAAGTTGTTAGAGACAGAATCTCTGGCGCTGATTGGTTGGCAGTCGGTCGATGACGTTTTCTGAGGGACAGCACTCGATGGTGAGTGGTTGGATGGCTTTGCCGGGTGGCACTTCGTTTGCGAGACTTCCTGGATTGCGGGTTACTATGCAACAGAGTTTTGCCTGTGCAGGCATGCTAAACTTCTGTCTCCTGACTGAGAGGTTCGAAAAGAACAAAACACCCCATCCTTCCTCGGAACAGTGAAGTACCGGCTGTAGGACCCGGACTCTGCAACCCAAGGAGGGACCACCTCGATGGTCCCCGTCCTCAGAGAGAGTTTACTTCTGTTCCATTACCAGGGCCTGCTTGGGGCCCACCAGAACTGGATTCTGTGGCCTCTCACTACAGTGTGCAGGACCCACTGAGACTCATTTGGCAGTAGTTTTGCTGCAAAATAGTCTACTAAGGGAATCAGCCTCTGAAGACTGATCTCTGGTTGCATCAGAGCAATTAGCTCGGTGCCCTGAAGCAGCACAATGGCAGGAGACGGCCGAACTAGCTGCTCTGAAAACCTCCCAGGAGGTCGCGAGCCTCTTGCGCGATTGCAACTGCAAGATCGCATGCATGGACACACACCTCGGAGAGTGCTTGGCGAGAGAGCATTCAGCAGCAGCAGTGAGCTGTCTCAGAGGACGAAGAAACCGTGGCTCTGGTTTCCAAGCCTCAAGAACGAGCTCTAGATCTAGTGAACAAGGCTGGAGATAAGACGAGCCGTCTTCAACCTGTTCACCAGTTCATGTGTGATTCCCGCTATTGCGGTTGCCGCCGTGCCTCAGCACCAGCGAGACCACGACCGCAAGATCGCATGCACGGACACACTCCTCGGAGCGTGCCCGGCAAGAGCGGAGCGCTTAACATCGAGAAAAGCACAATCAGCCCCACGAGAGCTGACTGGGCGAGCTCCAATCTTCATTAATGCTGCTTATGTTAGGCATAATATGCTTGTGTGACTGGTGCTTGTGCAACTGGCAAGCTCATCAACACCTTTCCACATCAATCTCCTCAGAGAAAGACAGGCAGCGCGCCGCGCCCTCTCATTGGGGAGAAAGTACCGCAAACATGGGCTTCCGACAACCGAGAGCGGGTGCCGGATCTGGTGGCTAAGAAAGAAGATAGGGACTTGCCCATCTTACATTCCTTTCAGCAGATCCGAAAGCGAATCCCGCGATCACAACCACCGCTCTGCCTCGGCGAAAGCGGGGCTGGCACCGCGAGAAACACCAGTGAAAGCTCTCTCCTCAAAGAGAGCCTTCTGAGACACTGCGCGCTTCACTCTCAAGCAGACAACACACAAGCTGCGTCCCTACCCTTTTTTTTTTTTTTGGCAGGGAAAATACACAGCCTGAACGATGCCTGCTCTTGCCCAAAACTTCTCTTGATCGAAGCTTTGACAATGGGGTTTATCAGTGGATAAACAAAACTAAAATAAGACTCACAAACAGATAGTGACTGACACACACACAGAGCGCTTGCTGAAGACACAAGGCTGATTACCGGCTTCGCCGCTAATGCTTTTATGCTTCCTGGTCTCTGACGTCAGCCGCCTATGACGTCTCGCCCTTCCATTGGACTGATTATACACGTTATTCAGATACGTCACGCTGGACGCGTTCCCCATTCATTCTTGACGCAGCGTCTCGTTCCTGAAGAGGAACGAGTCTTTTTTCTATACCTCAGACTTTACTTTAGTTGCCGGTGCAACCGAAACGTAATCGCCAGAGGCAAACCTCCATTACACCTACTCGGCATCCATTTTCGCATCTTTCTCGCTCTAATGGAAACATGACTGCTCGTTTACCTCGCAAACTAAAGCGCAAGCCCGAGCCTGGCCCAAGCCCATGTAAGATAATATAAATTAACCCTCTGGGGACGGATTGGGCGGTACCGCCCAAAATGGCATACTTTTACAAATGTGTAGTTATCTCAAAAACTATTAATGCTAGAGAGATGCGGTTTTTTTTGCCGTCTTCCTCAGATTCCGCTGAAAACAGCGGTGTCCAGTTTGTATATTAAACACTTCCCTTATTGCGCAATACCACTGCGTAAACAGGCCAATGAAAACGATTGTGCTAGGCAGATTTAACACGCAACAGCCAATGGAAAAATTGCCGCTGGGAGGAGTATTTTTCTAACCCAATCAGAGGAAGGTTATGTCTTCTAGCGATTCAGAGGACTCTGTAGCTCTGCTGTGCTGTAGCGTTGTAAAAGCTGGCTGGACTAAAGTAAAAGACATGTAATCAATAAGCGTTCAGAGAATCAGCATCAGGGTGGAGAAAGCAGAAAGCGATTGGGAGTGTTACAGAGAGCGATCGGAGTATTAGCGAGCACAAAGAGCTAAATTCGTGCGATCGGAGAATCAGCATCACGTGGAAAAAGCAGAAAGCAATCCGAGTGTTAGCGAGCACAAAGAGATAAATTCGAGAGAGATACAGCATTATTACAGAATTGTTTTATCAAAATGGCAAGCAGTAAAAGATTTACGGCAGAACAAGCTCTGGAACAATTACTGGAAAGGCCTGGACAGGCCTTGCTTTGCTCACTGGCATGCCTAGGACTGTTTTTTTTTTTTTAAAAAAAGTTAATTATTTAATTGTTCTTTACACATTTGATTAAACAATAACACATTTCTGTCAAGCAAAGAGTTTGAAAAAATATATTTTCTTTGTTCAAAAACTGTTTTTATATTGTGTGTTTTTCAGTAATAAATGACAAAAATCTAATTTTCGTTTTTGAAATTCTCTAGTTTATTGTAAAATTTTTCACTCATACTTCCTTTATATAAACATATTGCATGCATGCTTATGGTAGCTTAGGGTCTTCTGAATCCATAGATACCAAACACAGGGTGTTTCATCTCCTTTACATATGATTTATAAGCCCAAATATAAAAATAGAGAAAACAGACCAAAAAGGGCTTAGTCCCAAAAATAAAAAAAACGCCTAGGACTGTTTGTAAATAAAGTTAATTATTTAATTGTTCTTTACACATTTGATTGAACATTAACCCATTTCTGTCAAGCAAAGAGTTTGAAAAATATATTTTTGGGTCAAAAACTTTTAACTATTGTTGTGTGAGGTAGGATTTTCAGTAATAAATGACAAAAATCTCATTTTCGTCTTTGAAATTCTCTAGTTTATTGTACAACTTGTCACTCATACTTCCTTTATAGACGTATTGCATGCATGCTTATGGTAGCTTAGGGTCTTCTGAATCCATTGATACCAAATACATGGTGGTCCATCCTCATTACATATGGTTTATAAGCCGAAATGTAAAAATAGAGAAAACGGACCAAAAAGGGCTTAGTCCCCTAAGGGTTAAGCCCAAACCCGAACAAACCCATCGGGTCCGTGCAAAGATCTTCAGCTCTAGTTGCCATTGTGCTATTGCATTGTGGGCAAGTGAGAAATGTTAAATAAAGCAACATGGTAAAACGATGAAAATGACTTGATTTGACTTTCAATTCCTTTTACATTCTCCAATGTATTAACATTAACATTTTTCATAACTTAATGTAGGACGTTTCTGTACATAAATGTAAGCACTGTGGCATTATTAATGCAATATTTAGAAAATGTACTATTGTACTCTTGATACTCAAGTACTTTTAAAAACAAGTACTTCAGAACTTTTACTTAAGCAGACATCTGACTGTAGTACTTTAACTTGTCCTTGAGTAAAATTTAGCAAGGGGTATAGGTACTTTTACTCAAGTAATGAAGCTGTGTATCTGTGTGGAAGGCAGCAGAACAGCTTTCCCTGTATGATCTGTCGGAATACTGATCCAAATCATTAGTAGTTCCTTTAGAATAATTTGGAAAGACTTGAGTCATTACTAGTGGGTTACCATGATCTTCACTTTAGAATTAATTATACATTATGTATAATAGCTCTTAGTAGTTCTCCAGGATATATGAAAAAATAGTGATCAGATAATAGTGAACTACCACTTTAAACTGAGCGCTATTACTTAATCGTTAATCAGAGTTTCTTGTTAGTTAGTAATAGTAGTTACTTATTTTATTAGTATCACGATCATTAGCTTGATTGCCCATAAACTCCAATAGTGGGCACTCCACATTTAGGACCCTGGCATTTTTGTTTCCATCAACCACCAGATGTCACCATATCATCACTTGGACACTAGTACCTTTCATACTGTTGCACCACACCCAAACTACATTTCCCATGAGTCACTACATCACAAATCACCTTGCCACACCTGCACCTCATTTACACACACATAAAAGCAGCACAATCACTCTAAGTCTGTGCGAAGGCCTCTCAGAATCCTGCAGCTTTTCAGGCGACTGGTCAGGTATGGATATGACAAGCCTATTATTAGCCCCCAAGCAGGGCACTGGATCACTTGAGGACTATGGACAAGAGTACTTAGACCTCACTTATTTCTCTGATCTGCCGGATTTTGTGCATATTGATTTTATTTTATTTTTTTGTGTGATGAGCTAAATGAACTGCTAAAGTCACGACTAATCAGTGAGGCTCCCCACTCATCTCTTGGTCAGTTTATGGACTATGCATTGCTGATTGTTGGCTCCACATTCACTGTGGGTGTCACGGAGGCACATGACACTGGGCTCACTCACGTCATTGCTGCCATTCCAGAGCCGCTGCACAAGATGGCCGCAAGCCCTGCACCACTGCACAAGATGGCTGCTAGCCCAGCTAAGTCAGGTCCCCATCGACTTTACAGAGTCAGGCCAGGTCCCCGTTGACTTTCCAGAGTCTAGTCAAGTCACCATTGACCGTCCAGAGTTAGTTCAAGTAACCATTAACACACATGAGTCAAGTAAATCCACAGTTAAACTTCATGAGTCAAGTCAGGTCCCCGTAGATCAGGTCCCTATTGATTTCTCGGAGTCTAGTCAAGTCACCGTTTACCATCCAGAGTCAGGTCAAGTCATTAACACCCATGAGTCAAGTAAATCCACAGTGAAATATCATGAGTCAAGTCACGGTTGATCTTCCTGAACAAAGTCAAGTCACGGTTGATCTTCCTGAACAAAGTCAAGTCACGGTTGATCTTCCTGAACAAAGTCAAGTCACGGTTGATCTTCCTGAACAAAGTCAAGTCACGGTTGATCTTCCTGAAAAAAGGCAAGTCACAGTTGATCTTCCTGAACCCAGTCAAATCACCATGGATCTACCACAGCCTCGTCACATCTCAGCTGAACTTCCAGAGCCTCGTCGCGTCTCAGCTGAACTTCCAGAGCCTCGTCGCATCTCAGCTGAACTTCCAGAGCCTCGTCACATTTTTATTTTTTCAGTTTCAGTTCCACCTAAACAGACTTGCTGACTGTGCCATCGACTCCGCAGTAGGGGTCCTCTGCTACGCCCTGGTGGGCTTCTGTCTCACCTGCTTGACTGTGGTGGACCTCTGCTCCACCCTGGTGGGATTCTGTCCCATCTGCTTGACTGTGGTGGTTCTCCAGCCATTCCATTTCCACATGGACCTGGACCTCCGTCCCTCCCCTTGTTCTGCCTCCACTCCACTGCCCTCCAAGACTGCATAGAGCATCTGGAAGCCCCTCTGTGTGGAGGGGCTATGTCATTAGCTGGAGTGCCCATAAACTCCAATAGTGGGCACTCCACTCAGGACTCAGGCATTTTTGTTTCCATCGACCACCAGATGTCACCATATCATCACTTGGACACTAGTACCTTTCATACTGTTGCACCACACCGGAACTACATTTCCCATGAGTCACTACATCACAAATCACCTTGCCACACCTGCACCTCATTCATCAGCCAATTTCCTTGCCACACCTGCACCTCATTTACACACATATAAGCAGCACAATGATTCTGGATATCCCTGACATAACTGATGCCGTTCCTGATTACTGCCTGTCTGACCATTCTTATAATAAAGTTCTGCATTTGGATCTGAACATCTCTGACTCAGTGTAACAATTAGTGCATTCGTTTTTTTTTTGTTCCAGTGCAGTTATTCATTAACGACAGATCAGTATTCTAAAGAGTTACTGAAAAAATAAAAAATAAAAAAATCACCTTTAAAAGAGCCTGTGAGAGCCAATTCACATTTAAAAGAAGCTGTGAGAGCCTTGTGTTATTTTACCTGCCACTGGATTAGCAGAGCTGAGGATTAATCACTTATGTTCTAATCTTTCTTCTGTCAAAAATACATATTCATGGATGCTCTTCAAGCTCCCAGACAATTTAATTTCACAGGTCTGCCACAGACTGACATTCACATTTTTCTAGATACCTCTTAAAAAGCTTCTTTTTGCCTTTCACCCACACTGAGACGTGTTTTGTTTGTGTGCTGAGTTTTTTTGAAAACACTGCCCCAAGTGGATAAGCTTGAAAACGCTGACTTCCTGTTGGAGAATAGACTGTGAAAAGAAAAGTCTAATGCATGTTCAGTCATGTAAACCCAAAACAATCAAGACGGGCCCCTTTTTGTTTACCAGCATTGTTGTGCCTGCTTTCCACTTTCATAGTGTTGTGGAAGAGAAATGTTATATTAAATTCATGCAAATGTATTCTCAAATAGCATCCTCACTGTTCATTCAAATCAACTCGTAAAGTGCAGAGAATAAAATTGGTATACTTCTTTTACTTATTTTTTTATCATCATCATCAGAAGTTTATTTATTTATTATTATTATTATTTTATTCAAGAATAAAAAAGCTGTTACTTAAAGACTAAAAAGAAAAAGACTAAAGTTCTCTTTGAGGAACTGTAACACTGAACAACATTTTAAAGGGGTCATTCAAGTTCCTGTTGAGGTCATTTTTGGCAAAACAGCTCATATGACAAAAAGACTGATGGAAATGAATATCAAATCCCTCAAAATGAGTATCATCTCTTTGATTTCCTGTCTGCTTAGAGCATGAACCTGAGCGGATAAAGGTAAAGGAGTGAACAATTAACTCAAGTCAAATGTATTTGTATAGCACTTTCACAATTAACATAGTGTTTTTAAGCAGATTTATTGTCATACAGTTATGACTATAATTCCTTAAAGGAAGAGTTCAAATGTACTCACTCTCAGGCCTTCCGAGATGTAGACAAGTTTGTTCCTTCATGGGAACAGGTTTGGAGAAATTTAGCATTACATTACTTTAAATACATAGAATAATATTTGTAATACATAGAATAAATTAACAGAGAAATACTGTTTAAATAGTATTTTATCTTGCGACCGGTATGCTGATGTGCAGAACACATGGCAAGCTTTACTGACTGCAGAAATCTTTGCAGATTTTTTTAAATAAATTTTTCTTTCTTTCTTTCTTAGGGAACTGGGGCCCCGTCCACACGGAGACGCGTTTCTGTGAATATGCACAAATTTTTTATCGGATAGGTGTTTCGTCCACACGGATCTGGTATTTTCATCAGGTGAAACCGCTATTTTTTGAAACCGGGTCCCTGAGTGGATAAATTTGAAAACGCTGTCTTTGCGTTTTCGTCTGGAGGGCTAATCCGTATATTTTCTGAAATGATGACGTCATCAGCCCACGTCTCCCCCCTAGTCAGACACCTCTACGTCACGTAACAGCAACAAAAACATGAACAAACACTGAACGATTGTCTTTTTATTAACTAACATTAACACTGATTAATAAATGTATTGTTCCATGTTCATTTGTGTACCACGCGCAAGGTTTATGAGCATAGTCCAAGTCTTCTTCTCTGTTTTTAGTGTATCTCTGTGGCAGAATTACAGCGCCACATACTGGTCTGGCATATATTCTACATCATTATGCGGTTTCGTGTGGATGCGGATATTTCTTGAGATGAGGAAAAAAAAGATTGGATTGGGGTAAGCCCCGTCTCCGTGTGGAAGGGGCCTGGATTACATACATAACCTCAAAAGCATTAACTTTTGATGGACTGGAGTTGTATGGATAATTTTTGGATTATTGTGATGTTTCTATTAGCTGTTTGGTAATCTCATTCTGATGACACCCATTCACTGCAGAGGATTCATTGGTGAGCAAGTTAATGCTAAATTTATCAAAATCTGCTCCCATGAAGGAACATACTCATTTACATATATGGATGGACTGAGGGTAATTTTTTTTTTTTTTTTTTTTTTTTGGGTGAACACGCTAAAAAGATGAGATTTAAACTTGAACTTAAACTGAGAGTAATCCAGAGTTCAGTAGCAGTTTGAGAAATAAAAAGTTTATATCTCATTTTAAAGACTTTGTAGTTTTGAGTACTGTAAACAGCCCAGACTATTGTTTGGGACCTAATAGACTATAAAGCTGGTTAGTGCTTATAGACAACCTTGGATCACTAACAACCCAGCATGTTTCAAAACACATCAAAATATTTTTTTTCCAGCATTATATTTTGTCACTTTTCATTTTTTTTCTCAGTGAAATGCAGTCATTCATCATCACAAAGAAATTGTTTAACATTGTTTCAGTATATATTTGAATTTAGAAGGGTTTTGCCATCAGACCAAAAGCTTTTATCAGTGTTTCATCTCAAACCTAGCTAAAACTGTCCTAATGTTGCATGCAGTATACATAGTTCACCCTACAGGGATCATGTTTTACCCTGTTTTAATAACACTTTTTATGCCATTTGTTAAATTCACAGAAAGTTTAAATGATTTCAACCCATCCTGTTGTTTACAGTTTACATCACATCACCCACTAGCCCACTTCTCTCAGTCTCTCCTCAGTCTCTCCTGTTGGTAAACAAATCTGCCTAGTTTTCTTGAATGCTCACAAATCACTGTTTGCACATCTTATCCTGCAATACCAGTGCTTCCTCAGTTCAACCGACTGCCTGTTGAAACTCAGCTGTTTTTCTGCATGTTTTCACTGTTAAAAATAATCTTCGTGTGAATTGGCCCCACTTGAAAAGGAAAGTAGGACAATGTGTTATAAAAGCATAATCATAAGCTTTTTGTTGGATATTTTCAGTTTGACAATAAATGACCTGTAGTGTCAGAGCACACACACACACACACACACACACACACACACACACACACACACACACACACACACACACACACACACACAACCAGTGTTTTATGGCAATGTAAGTTTATACTCGTAATAGTTTTTCTATTGTAAAAACTTTATTTTATATCCCCTTAAAAGATCTATATTCAGAAGCATTAACCCTAGATTCCATGGTTACGTGTACAATATGAATACTGTAACCAGTTAATATGTCTAGAAAAATAAATATGTGCTTACACTTGCGGTGTGAGACAGGCTTCACACACAGTCAAAGGCACACACATAGCACTTTCTGTTCTAGTTAGTCAGACCGAATCCACACTTTTTCTGTGTAAGAAACTGCTTTCTGTTGTTTTTCACACTGACAAAAAAAATATGTTATAAATTATGAATACATTATTGATCACTTTGCTTGAGTAACATCAAGGACACAGACAAAAGTAATGCATTATAATACTGTGTTACTTCCTAAAAAATAACTAATTACATTACTTAGTTATTTTTTTATTGAAAGAAATGCGTTACGTCATTTTTGTGTTACTTTTTGTAACGACAGGTAAAAGAGGAGGAAGCAATTGCAGGCAATCAGATGATGTTTATTAGAAAGAGAGTCCAGAATGTTGGCAATGGCAAGGAAGGTCTACGGTGGCGTGAGAAGAGCTGGATGGTGAAGTCGATGGTGCAGGTGAAGGTGGTCAATGGTTGAAACCAGGAACAGACCGGAACACTGACACGAGGACGACAACACGAACCCAATCCAGCACACGAACACGGAAGACGGAAATCCAACTAGGACACGGAAACATGAGAGAGGATCTGACGGCAGACAGAGAGAGAGGTGAGTGTTTATAGCAGAGTGGAGATGAGGCTCAGCTGGAGCGAGACAATCAACATACAGGTGACAACAATTAACCAAACGAGCACATGGAGACTACGAGAGTACAAATACAAACACAAAACATGACACGGAGGAAACAATGGATTTCCTACCGTGACAGTACCCCCTCCCCTAGAACGTCACCTGACGTTCCCAGCCTGCCTTACCTGTAGATTGTAATCATCAATAAGGCGGTGATCCAGTATGTCCCGAGCAGGAACCCACCTTCTCTCCTCCGGACCGTAACCTTCCCAATCCACCAAGTACTGAAATCCGCGTCCCCTCCGTCTAGAGTCCAGAATACGATTAACCAAATATGTGGTTTCCCCATTAACGATACGAGGCGGGGGGGGAACCGGGGCAGGCGGATTAAGACGGGAAAAAATCACCGGTTTAATTTTGGACACATGGAACACGGGATGAACCCTCCTGTACGTCGGAGGAAGGCTAAGACGCACTGTTACCGGATTAATGATTTTGGTAACAGAAAACGGGCCAATAAATTTGGGAGCAAGTTTATTCGAAACGGAACGCATCTGAATATTCTGGGTTGAAAGCCACACTCTTTGACCGACGACGTAACGGGGAGGCTTCGACCGGTGGCGATCGGCCTTAGCCTTGGTGCGCGACCTAGCCTGGAGCAGAGCTCTACGAGCTCTGGTCCAGGTGCGGTGACACCTCTGGACTAGTGCGTGTGCGGAGGGGACCGAAACCTCGGATTCCGTACTGACAAAATTAGGTGGTTGGTACCCTAAACTACACTTAAATGGAGACATGCCCGTAGATGACACTGGCAAAGAATTGTGTGCGTACTCCACAATTGAGAGTTGCTGACACCAGGACGAAGGATTATTGGAAGCCAAACATCGCAAAACCCTTTCGACATCCTGATTGGCTCGCTCGGTTTGACCATTGCTCTGGGGATGGAACCCGGAAGAAAGACTAACAGTCGCTCCTAACAATTTACAAAATTCTCGCCAAAATTTGGACACAAATTGGGGACCCCTGTCAGAAACCACGTCTGTCGGAAGGCCATGTATACGGAAGACGTGGTCAATGACAGCTACCGCTGTTTCCTTGGCTGAAGGTAATTTGGGCAAGGGAATAAAATGAGTCGCCTTCGAGAACCGGTCCACTACGGTTAAAATCACCGTATTGCCCTTAGAGGGCGGGAGGGCGGTAATGAAATCTAGCGAAATGTGGGACCAGGGTCTCGAAGGGACAGACAGCGGTAAGAGTAACCCATCTGGAGGTCGATTGGAAGTCTTACCAATAGCGCAAACTGAACAAGCCAAGACGAAGTCGTGGACGTCACGAGCCATACCAGGCCACCAAAATCGTTGCTTGACTAGAAACCTAGTTCTACTAACCCCTGGGTGACAAGCAACACTGGAACAATGACCCCACTGGAGAACGTCTGACCGTAACCCCTCCGGCACAAACAATCGGTTCGGTGGGCAACGAGCCGGGGGCGTTACCCCTTCTAAGGCAGTCAACACCTTCGATTCGACCTCCCATCTGAGCGCGGAGATAATGATGGTCCCCGGTAAAATGGGCTCGGGAGTAGCAGTACGATCGGAACGCTCAAAAAGACGGGATAAAGCATCGGGTTTGATGTTTTTGGAACCCGGCCGGTAAGAAAGTGTAAAATCGAAACGACCGAAAAACAATGCCCACCGAGCCTGCCTGGAGTTAAGTCTTTTGGCGGTTCTAATGTATTCGAGATTCTTATGGTCCGTCCATACAATGAAAGGTACACCCGACCCTTCAAGCCAGTGACGCCATTCTTCCAGTGCAAGTTTGACTGCCAACAACTCTCGATTGCCAATGTCATAATTAACTTCTGCAGGAGATAAACTGTGAGAATAATACGCGCATGGATGCACCTTTCCGTCTGAGGATGCGCGTTGGGACAACACTGCTCCTACCCCCACCTCTGACGCGTCGACCTCCACTATGAATTGACGTGAACGATCAGGGGTGACGAGAATGGGAGCTGAAACAAAGCAGCTTTTCAGTTTGGCAAACGCAGCCTCGGCTGCGTCTGACCACCTGAACGTCAAACTAGGGGAGGTCAAGGCGGTCAGAGGAGCGGCTAGTTGGCTGAAATTGCGAATGAAACGCCGGTAAAAATTGGCGAACCCCAGAAATCTCTGCAGGGCCTTGCGAGACTCTGGGGATGGCCAATTTACCACAGCCTTAACCTTCTCAGGATCCATGCGAACACCCTCAGTCGAAATGATGTGTCCTAGAAAGGAAACAGACTGTGCATGAAAAACGCATTTCTCCGCCTTGACAAACAATCCATTCTCTAGCAACCGCAGAAGCACTCGTCGTACGTGTTGCACGTGTTCCTGGAGAGACGAAGAAAAAATCAATATGTCATCCAGGTAAACATATATGAACAGATCGACCATGTCTCGCAACACGTCATTAACAAGTGCTTGGAAGACTGCCGGCGAGTTCGTTAGCCCGAAAGGCATCACGCAGTACTCAAAATGGCCTCTAGGGGTGTTAAAGGCAGTCTTCCACTCATCCCCCTCCCTGATGCGGACCAAATGATAAGCATTACGTAAGTCCAATTTAGTGAAAACGGACGCTCCCTGCAACCTCTCAAAAGCTGAAGACATAAGCGGTAAAGGATAGGTATTCTTTACCGTTATGTTGTTCAGCCCTCGGTAGTCAATGCAAGGTCGCAAGGATCCGTCCTTCTTTCCCACAAAAAAGAACCCCGCCCCCGCTGGAGAAGAGGAAGGGCGGATAAACCCCGTTGCTAGAGAACTGGATATATATTTCTCCATGGCCGCCATCTCTGGAATAGACAAAGAATATAACTTGCCCTTAGGCGGAGAAGTACCTGGCAATAACTCTATCGCACAGTCATAGGGACGATGAGGAGGAAGAGAATCAGCACGAGACTTACTGAACACCTCCTTCAGGTCGTGGTACTCCGCAGGCACGTTAGCCAAATCCACTGCTTCCCCCTGAAACACAGACTCAAAAACATTAACACCAGCAGACAAAAGACAAGACAAATGACATTCCTCGCTCCAGCTAATCACAGATCCGAGGCGCCAATTGATTCTGGGGTTGTGTTTCTGGAGCCAGGTGTGACCGAGAACAATGGGGGATTGAGGTGAGTCCGTGATGTAAAATGAAATCTCCTCCGTATGGTTGCCAGACGTGATGAGGGAAACAGGTAAAGTGGTCTGTGTGATGACTGGCAGTTTGTGTCCGTTGAGTGCAAAAGGTGCAATGGGGTGTTTGAGGGAGGTGAGAGGAATGTTGAGTTTAGTGGCAAACTTAAAGTCCATGAAACTACCCTCGGCCCCGGAATCCAACAAAGCGTGATGATCGAGTGCGTGGGTGGACCACCGTAGACTCACCGGAAGGAGTGTCGATGTAGATGAGGTCTTCCTGGCAGAGATCCCACCCGATAGTAGCCTCAGTTTTACTATCGGGCTTGGTCTTCTTACCGGACAGCGCTGGATGTGATGTTCTTGGCTGCCGCAGTATAAACATAGTCCCAGGGATCTCCGCCTGATCCTCTCCTCCCGGGAGAGCCGAGCTCGCCCCACCTGCATGGGTTCAAGATCTCCCGGTGGGCTGACCGCAACCTCTGAGCGCTGACACTGAGCCTCCGGTCTGTTCGCGAGAACTGCTCTCCCCCTCCGTCTGGCGGCTTGATCGAGTCGGTTGTCCACTCTGATGGTGAGGTCAATCAGGCTATTGAGAGAAGTGGGGAGCTCGACGGCGCGGATCTCCTGTTGGATGCGGTCAGCCAACCCATGCAGGAAGTGATCCCACTGCGCCTCTTCGTTCCACTTACACTCCGCCGCCAGGGTGCGGAACTCAATCGAGTAATCGGATACGGACCTGTCCTCCTGACGTAGGTCCGTGAGAAGTCTAGCCGCTTCCCTCCCGGCGACGGAGCGGTCGAAGACCCGTCTCATCTCCTCCGAAAGGGCGTGGAACGAGGCACAGCAGCTGTCTTGGTTTTCCCACACCGCCGTCCCCCAGAGGGCAGCCCTTCCCGTCAGTAGTGACAAGACGAATGCCACCTTCATTTCCTCGGTGTAGAACGTGCGGGGCTGCAGGGCGAAGTGCAGAGAACAATGAGATAGAAATGATCGACAAAACTCTGGCTCACCCGCATATTTCTCAGGGATGGGGAGGCGTGGTTCGGGCTGGGAAATCCCCCCGGAGACGATCGGCGGTGTGGGTGGCGTGGGAGGCGCAGCGGGTGGCGGTTGTTGTTGGTGTTGAGTCTGGAGAGCGAGCTCGGACACCTTCGTCACCATTGCTTGGAAGGCTCGACCCATCTCATCTATCGCCTTGTCTTGGCGATCCATACGACCCACGGCTCTCTGCAGAAATTCCTCCAGATGAGATGGGGAGCGATCGCCTGCTGCTTCCATGATGGTCAGATCCTACTGTAACGACAGGTAAAAGAGGAGGAAGCAATTGCAGGCAATCAGATGATGTTTATTAGAAAGAGAGTCCAGAATGTTGGCAATGGCAAGGAAGGTCTACGGTGGCGTGAGAAGAGCTGGATGGTGAAGTCGATGGTGCAGGTGAAGGTGGTCAATGGTTGAAACCAGGAACAGACCGGAACACTGACACGAGGACGACAACACGAACCCAATCCAGCACACGAACACGGAAGACGGAAATCCAACTAGGACACGGAAACATGAGAGAGGATCTGACGGCAGACAGAGAGAGAGGTGAGTGTTTATAGCAGAGTGGAGATGAGGCTCAGCTGGAGCGAGACAATCAACATACAGGTGACAACAATTAACCAAACGAGCACATGGAGACTACGAGAGTACAAATACAAACACAAAACATGACACGGAGGAAACAATGGATTTCCTACCGTGACACTTTTTATATCTGGGATGGGCTTTCTTGTTTGCTTTTAATAATGCATATCAATGAATTAGAATGTCACGGAAAAGTTTATTTATTTTAGTAATTCAATTCAAATTGTGAAACTCAGGTATTAAATAAATTCAATGCACACAGACTGAAGTAGTTTAAGTCTTGGGTTCTTTTAATTGTGATGATTTTGGCTCACATTTAACAAAAACCAACAAATTCACTCTCTTAACAAATTAGAAAATGGTAAGCCAATCAGCTAATCAACTCAAAACACCTGCAAAGTGGAGAAGCTCATAGCCAAAGTTTCTTGAAGTCCATTGTTAAGTTTCCACAGTCTGTGATTTAGGGTGCAATGTCATCTGCTGGTGTTGGTCCATTGTGATTTTTGAAATCCAAAGTCACTACACCCATTTACCCACAATTTTTGGAGCACTACATGCTTCCTTCTGGTGACCAGCTTTTTGAAGATGCTGATTTCATTTTCCAGCAGGATTTGGCACCTGCCCAGACTACCAAAAGTTGGTTAAATGACCATGGTGTTGGTGTGCTTAACTGGCCAGCAAACTCACCAGACCTGAACCTGGTATTGTCAAGAGGAAAATGAGAAACTAGACAAAAGAATGCAGATGAGCTGAAGGTAGCTGTCAAAGAAACCTGGGCTTCCAAACCACCTCAGCAGTGCCACAAACTGATTTCCTCCATGACACGCTGAAATGAGGCAGTAATTAAAGCAAAAAGAGTCCCTACCAAGTAATGAAAACATGTACAGTAAATGAACACACTGTGCTTTCCAGCTTTTTATTCGTCTTATGAAGTATTCTAATTTGTTCAGATAGTGAATTGGTGTGTTTTTGTTAAATGTGAGCCAAAATCATCACAAATAAAAGAACCAAAGACTTAAACTACTTCAGTATGTGTGTACTGAATTGATTTAATACATGAGTTTCACAATTTGAGTTGAATCACTGAAATTAATGAACGTTTCCACAACATTTTAATTTACTGAGATGCACCTGTCAAAAGTTTTATTTTTGGCAAATGTAAAAGCCCTTTCACACTAAATGTCTTAGGCTGAAGGAAATGTAAATTCACGTCTGTACAGTAGAGAACAGAACATGAAAGTGCAAAACTCTTCAGCAATAATAAAAGAAGAAATTTTAGTTTATCTTGTGTAATTTTTGCTTAGTATGGTAGAATTGGTAATTGAGGGTCAGCAGGAAAATGGTTAATTAAAATAGTATTAAATACATAAAATATATTTGGATTATTTAACATATTTCATTATTGAAGTTGCTTCATCTTAGTTGCTTTTAACTGTTTTTATAAAATTTTAAGGAAAACTAAATCAGATTTTTGGGGTGCGTGTGATGAATTAATGCATATTCTAGAACTTGTAATGATGTAGGCGTATCCAAATGCAGGCTTTATTAGTAGGAGCCAGTGGAGCAGAGGGCCAAGGCGGTGCAGAGGGCAAAGGCGGAGCTGGCAGAGCAGAGAGCTTGGATGGATCTGTGCCAGGGTGGAGCCGGCAGAGCTGGCAGAGCAGAGAGCCAGGGTGGAGCCGGCACAGCATAGGGCCAAGGCCAATCTGATGACCACCAGAAGCAGAGCAGACAGAGTTGAAGAGCACCAGGGTGGAGCCGATTAGCCAGTCTGATTAGGCAGAACAGAGCTGTGCGTGCTGACACCAGCGGTGGATCCTCCACACTAGACACCAGTCAGACGAACTGACCTCGGACTTCTGGTTGCAGCAGGCAGGAAGTGACAGCACATGAGGTAACGTGACTCTGGATGATCAGCTGTGATGTGACGAGACTCTGGGTGATCTGCTGTGATGTGAGATGACTCTGCATGATTAGGTGTGATGAGATGTGACTCTGAAAGATCAGCTGAGACATGATGAGACTCTGGAAGATCAACTGTGACGTGACGGGTTCTAGAAGATCAGCTGTGATGTGATGAGGCCCAGGAAGATCAGTGGTGACTTGACTTGACTCATGAAGACCAACTGTGATTTGACTGGATTTATGAAGATCAACAGTGACTTGACACATGAAGATCAGTGGTGACTTGACATGACTCAGAAAGAGCAGCTGAGACCTGATTGGGCGATGTTGTGTCCGTCATTTTGTGAGAGTGCTCTGATGTGGATGCCATTTCATAAATGAGTGCGTTGTCATGTTCCTCTTCCACAGCACACACAGTAAACAACAGAGAGCAAAGCAAAATCCATAAAAACACTTAAAGGTGAATGGGGACCCTCACAAATTAGTCGTGATTTGAGTGGCTGGTTAATCCCCTTGCAGAAAAACTCAATCAGGACACAGTCTTGCAGATCAGAGAAATAAGCCAAGTATAAGTACTCTAATAATAGGCTTGCTATATCCATACCCGGCCAGTGTCCGCATGAAGAGCAACTGGATTCTGGTGCTGCTGGTAATTCCGTAATGATGGAGGCGTCGTGACAACAGAGTTGAGGATCCAAATACAGGCTTTATTAGTAAACGTGGTCAGACAAGGTAGTGTCAATAATAATAATAACAATAATATCCAAGGCAAAGACTAAGCGGAATCCATAATCTATAAAAATTTGTGGTCAGTGCAGGCTGCAAAACAATCATAAAAACAGTCCAAGATCACAAATACACAAAGGCAAGGCAAGGCAAGGCAAGGAAACACAGACAGGAACACAGAAACTTGGAATCATTACAGGTTAAACATTCACCAGCCAAGTGTTTGAGTGTGTGTGCATCTTTAAAAGTCTGTGAATTGATGATGAGATCTAATGAGAGACAGGTGATGCAATAGATGATGAGTCTGGCAAAGGATTATGGGGAATGAAGTCCAGGGTGAATGTCAGGGATGAAGTGCCCATCAGCACTAGCCCCCACAAAGAATGTGTCCTCTACCCGCTACTCTCTTCTTCATAAAGAACTGCACCTCTACAGAGCCTTCTGTCAAATTTCTGAGGTTTGCAAAGGTTTGCAGATGACACTACAGACAACAACCTCATGTTGTGTCTTCTTGTCTGTTGAGACGAATTTTGGTCCTTTCCTGCCCACCCTCCAGGAACTATAGTCTTTTAAAGTGAGGAAGGGGGCAGGGACTCACAGACTCCACTCACCCTGGCCACAACCTCATTAAAATGTTGATATTTGGCCAGCAACTCAGAACAGTAGACACTAGCATGTGGCACTAGAAGGCCATCTACCTCTTTAACAGTTAATACCTCCCAATGCCTCTCTTAGTGCAATATTCCACACTGTTTAATGGAATATCCTGTAAATTCACTCTTACTTATTCACATCATTATACTTTACTGTCTTATACTTTTTGCATTGTATTTTTATTCTTTAATTTTATTATGTGTCTTTTTGTATTTATGTGTACACTGAAATCGTAAAAAAATTAAAATAAAAAATATATTGTTCATAAACATTACTCAGCAGTGGTCAACCTTCTAGCAGATTAGCCTTCTATGTTTATTGAAATGTTATGCTTTCAATCTACTGTTCTTTATCGCTGAGGACCATGTGAGCAATGCCTGAGTGACTCAATGGTGAGTAGAGGCAGACATCACAAGTACTTCTGTGACCTGATTTCGGTTTTAGAGTGATGCGTGGAGAAGATTGACTGTCTGAGATGGAATGTGATTTATCTCCTAGTCAGTGTATGCTATTTTATCATTCCACCCACTCATGTGCACACTTGACTCGTAAGAAAAGGCTCTGGAAAGATATGATCAACATTGTAAAAATGAACAAGGCTGACAGTATGTTCCCAGAGGGAATAGTTTTCCATCGTTATGCAATCATCTGAAGTAAATATGTATTCATAAATGAACATGTAAAAATCTATAGCCTGCAGTTCATTAAATAAGAAAAACAAAATTGTTTTGAATTATCTCTAGAGATTGAAGTCTGCCAACTACAATTTACAGGTTCTTCTGTAAAGTTAATTTTTTTCAGTATATTTACAGAATTTTACTGGCACCTACAGCAGTCAGTCTTCTTTCCTTTTACTTTCTTAAAATAAAGACAATTATTTATTAATTATTATTATTATTATTATTATTATTATTTTTTTTTTATTTTTTTAAGTGTGGATATTAATAGGGTGTTGGTGTTTCCTTGTGCTTGCTGCTACAACAGCTTTCACTGTTCTGACAAGGCTTCCCACTATAGATATTAGAACATGGCTGCAGGGATTTGCCGGCATTCAGACACATCAGGGACTGGTGAAGTAAGGGACTGATTTAGAGTGATGGAGTGAAATTCTTCCAAACCATGTTCAGTAAACATTTTATACATGCATTGTCAGTGTTATTAAAAGTCAAAGTGCTTTTATGTGTCATACTGACAGTTTTGTTGGAGGTTGAGATGGGATTTTATATGCTCTCTCTCTCTCTCTCTTCTTTTAAGATTATGCATTTGCTTCTGTACATAGTAATTGGTGGCAAACTTGTGAAGTGGTTTCCATACTTTTGGGGCATGTAGTGCCCAAAATTTCCCAAATATTTCCAGATGTTGCATATTTAATGTCATAATAAAAATAATGGACTATTATTTATATCAGTCCTTTAAAGCATCCTTTAAAATGACACAAATTATAAAAGCTGATGACATTTTCTTTACATTTAGAACCTGTAATTTGTTTGCATGATGTACATTCACTGCAAAAGCGGAGCCCAGAATTGGGTCTGTCTGCACAGACGGACAGGTGATGTAGAAATCATGTGCTTCTGACCTGGGATAACTTTCCTCACTGTAATCAATGGCAATCACTACAGTAATTGGTGTCACTTTCATGCCAACCAGATATGGTCTGACTGGTTTGTGTGTTTTTAATCTGGCTAATCAGTCATGCAACTAAGTGAAAACAGAGGGCACAGGAAGTGCTGACGTGGGGGAAAGATGGACTGGGACAATTATTTTATTATTATTATTTTGCTCTAAGTTGGGGTTTGGGTCAATAAAAAAAAAATCCATTTGATATTGATAGATGTTTATTTAGGAATTTGTTTATATTACATTAACAAAATATTAAAATACTATTAAATGTATACTGTAACATCCAAGAACCATCCAAGTGTTTTTACACTGTGTGGTTCTTTATTAAAAAAAATAAATAAAAAAAATATTTTATATATATATATATATATATATATATATATATATATATATATATATATATATATATATATATATATATGTTCAAGCGTTCAGCTGTGTCCTGTTGCATTAGTTGTTCAGATATTTAAAGCAAGGAATGTGTCTTATCAGTTATATCCATTACTTCTGCATTCTAAGTCTTGCATTCGATGATGACACACACAAACTGGGATGTAGACGAGGAAGCCGAAAGAAAGACAAGCCATTTGGATGCTAAAAGAAAAGAGGAAGTCAATTAGAACTATGGGGAAAAAAAGGGCATGGAGAAATCAAGAGTTTGGAAACTACCGGCGACATCAGCAACCAACAATTAACTGATCAGCTGAGAAAAACAACTGTAGCTGATGAAATACAAATCTTAAAAGCTGTGAAAATGAACCCTTAAATACATGTCTGTAAAATCATCAACAACCTCCAGAAAGCTGGGGTGATGCTCTGTCAATCTACAGTCCGCAGAAGAATTTGACACAGAATTACAGAAACTTCACAGCAAGATGCAAACCTCTGATCAGCACCAAAAATAGAAAGGCAAGATTCTTCACAAATCGTCCCCTTGTAATTATAAGGTTCTATCTGACATTTTGAGTTATTCACATATTCTTATTCTATGTCATCGTATTTACATTATGTGATATATTTTTTGATGTTGTTTACATTATGGGATTTAAAACAATAAGGTTCTATCTACACAGTCGAATAGAACACAAAAACTTTGAAGCTCTATGTGACGAGTGGGACGGGGCCGAGAGATGTGGGAATGAGCGAGGCCGGTAGAGTGATTGGGAAATCCGCGACACCTGTGCCCCACCGCCGGTCTTGAGTCCCACAGAGGAGATGGAAAGATATAAAACTGAGAGAGGACCAGGCCTGGGCTCTTAGTTTATGTTTTGGTTTTTATTTGAGCGCACTAGTCGTCCGTGAGGGGCTGGTGCGCTGTTTTGTGTTTATTTTGTGATTATTAAAGTTTCATTTTGATTGTGCGCCGGTTCCCGCCTCCTTCTTCCCGATGATTATGAAGTTAATATTATTACACTCAATATCTCAAAACTACTCGGAATGCAGATAGAACCTTATAATTCCAAGGGGACGGAATGTGAACAAGTAGAGTTTTGGAGCTGATGGACCAATGAGACAAAGATTAACCTTTGTGTTGAAAAAAAAGGGAACTGCAAATGATCCTAAGCATACAACCTCATCTGTAAAACTTGGTGGAGGTGGTGTCATGGCATGGGCATGCATGGCTGTCTCTAAAACAGGACCTCTTCATTTTAATGATGACTTAATATATGATGGCAGTAGCAGAATTAATTTGGAAGTGTACAAAATCATCTTGGCTATCAATATTCAAGAAAATGCCACCAAACTCATTAGAAAGCACTTCATATTGGATCAGGACAATGACCCAAAACACCCTTCCAGTCCAGTCAAGGACTTTATCAGGGCAAAGAAATGTAAAGTCTTAGATTGCCCAAATCAATCTCAAGATTTAAATCCAATTGAACATTAATTTCACCACCTGAAGAGGAGACTAAAGACAGAAACTCCCCAAAACAAGCAACTGATGGAACTGGCTCAATTAAAGGTTGGAAAAAAAAAATCAAAGCATAAGACCAAGAGTCTAGTGATGTCTATGGGTTGCAGACTCAATGCTCTGATTGCATGCAAGGGATCTGCAACTAAATATTAGCTTTTAATCGTTTACATCTGTCCTAAATTCAGCTGTTCCAATACTTAAGCTCACATCAAATAGTGGGATGAACTCTAAAAGCGCAGTCCTTTTTATTTGGTAAAACATATGTGTTGAAAGACCTAATAATAAAATGTAACATTCTGTAGTTTTTTTTGCATCTTTCATCTTTTAATCATATTTGCAAATGTCTTTACTCCACAGCAGAGAAAGCAATTTTGTCTTTACTGTTCCAATACTTATGGAGGGCACTGTACAAATTTACTTAGGGGATTTTATTTTACAAACTTACATCTTCGTCGCCATATAGGTAACATATATGACAATGTCACTCTTGATATCTGGCCATACATGTCATTTATTACATTTCCATATGGGTATTTTTTTTTGTCCTAGTCAGAAAAAGAGCTGTAGTGAGGTTGTGTACCCTGTGTACAAATTTTAGGGAGAGAGATACAAGAAAATTAAAATGAGTATGTCAAGTAAACTGTGCTCCCTTGTTGCAAGTTCAGGACAGCCTCATTATTTATTTATTTATTTATTTGCATGGTCATGGTCATGGCCCGGAATTTAAAAACTGACTATGACTTCTGTGAAGCATTGTCGGCTGTGGTTCAGTAATGCAGAAGTTATTTGGTGTGCACTGCAGCAAGAAATCCTGTGAAGATTAAAACAGCAGAACAGTAGCTCACAGACAACAGCTGGGGGCTTATGTACATATGCATGGGTGTGGATAAAAATGAGAGAGAGGGATACATTAGTGATTTTGTGATATCAGCTGGCCTATCAGCTGTACCTGGCAACAGAGCAGTGTCCACGCACTAACCCTCCTTCAAACCCTCTGAACAAAACAAACACACATGTCGTTCTGAGGGATGGCGATAAGATGGGCACTGTCCCTTCAATGGTTTCTCAACTGCTGATGTAAACATACTAGGGCTATGACACAGTTCCAGTGCAGTTTCAAACTTTCAGATCATATGGAAAGTACTCCCCTCTAGTGATGAATATAAAATTCCAAACGTGAATTTTTACACTGCTGGTCTGTTGACAAATTCACATTCTGCTCTTCTATTCCAGTGTTTCAGGTCATGGGTTAATGATTGGATTTTTTTTTTTTTTTTTGAGGACACAGACTTTAAACAGGCTGTAAACATATTGATCAACACAACTTTTTGCATCATACGCTTTTATGATGCAAAAAAAAAAAAAAAAAAAAAGCAAGCAAATCAACCATTGATTGAAATAAAGATGTGTGAGGGTTGATGCTAGTTACACATGCTAACTGAATTCAGGTGATAAAGCAGTTTATATGTACACAGTGGGGTCTGGGCATGGGTGTAGAATACATAGGGGACATGGGGGTCTAAAAACGAACTGAATTTCTGCATATTGAATTTGATGTTCCGAATTTCTTTTTCATATTGAAAACTTGAAGTTGTATTTTTAAAAACAGGATATATGCAGTCTAATAATTCAGAAAAAAAGTCTGCTGTTTGAAAATACATATATTCATATATATATAAAAAGAAAAATTGTGTTAAATTTAAAATGTTAAATATTCAAGTAAAAAAAAAATCTAAACTATGTTAAATGTCACATAAAATTCAGTTTTGTTAAATGGCACTTGCCAATAATTCAAATTTACACAATTCAAATTCAAATAATATTGTCATATTATAAGCTCCATAGTAACGTAAACATTATATGCTATGTTGTCTACTATGTAAATGTTGTTTATTTGTCAAAACAATGCGTTTGAATGATTATAAAATCTCAAAATGCAATCATTTGCAATTTCCTATTACTATTGTATCACTTACTAATATAATTAATTTGAATTATTTATAAAGCAGCAGTATTCTGTTTAAAAAAGAAAAGTATAGTTTTTACTTTGTGTGAATCATGGATGGGAGAAGGAACAAGTTTTAAAATAAATTAAATTAATAATAATAATAATAAATATTCATTATGCGAATGAGTGTAATGGTCTGTTTATGTTTTTAGTTTAGAATTACATATATTTATGCTCCTAGGAGAAAATTTATAATTAATTAATTAAAAAATGTAATTTAATTGTCCATATAAAGATAACATTATAATAGGAATTTTATAATTGTTATAAACTTACATCTTAATTTACTCAGAGATATTACATATGTGAAAATTATATATTGCCATTTAGGTAGCATTTATATGTAATTAAATTTCCATATATTATAAATTATTTACTAGCTCTAGTAAAAAGCACATTAATTAAAACTTCTTAAATAATCTCTGCTATGGTTTTCCTCTCAGGTGTCCTCTACAATGATGGAAGGTGCCTCAAAAACTGATTCCACACCACAAACGTTTGTTGCTGCACAAGTTCCGTTCATTGACCTCTGCACAATTCTGGAGAACATCCAAAATACCAAACTCTGACCAGACAAAGGCAAATTTCTAAAGGACTTTATCGATTCATAGAGGAACTTCCATGCAGCAGTTCACAAGGACTATTCCAGTAACACAGATTCATTTTACGCAGCCATGTGTCTTATTGTGCCTCAATTTGAGTGAGAGCAAATGGCTTATGGTCTTAAAGAAAGCATGCTTACCAAACTGTACATTGAAGTTTTAGGTCTACCTGAAAATGGTGCAAACAAACTTCTGAATTACAGAGCTCCAACCACATCTCAAGGAGAAGCAGGTGACTTTGCTGCTACGGCCTACTTCATCTTAGAAACAACGTGTACCAATCAAGGAAATGTAAGCATTAAAGAACTCAATGACTTTTTGGATTCTGTAGCTATCAACAATGCCAGAAAACATAAGGATCATGTTAAGAAAATCCTTTTGCATAGGACAACTCAGATCTTCCCTTACGAAAGAAAAATATATTTACCAATATATTTCTTAAAATATATTGTGATATATTGTAATATATTATTTTCCCTTTTTATTTTCTAATATTTAATGTATTTGAATACATTTAATAATATATTGATGATACATATATTATATAATATATTGCAATATTTTGGAGAAATGTAAATATATATAAGAATATATGCCTAATATATTACATGATATTTTCCAATATATTGCAATATATTTTTTTTTTCGTAAGGGTTAGCTTTTAAAGAGAAGTGGCTCATTAGAATGATCCTCAGGGACATGAAACGTGGCATTAGCAAGGAGACAATACCCCAGGTTTTCCATCCAGATGCACCAGAATTCTACAATTTAACCACAGAGCTGAATAAAGTCCACCAACAACTTCATGATCCATTTGTGTCCCTCAGTGAGGTCTACATTGATCTGTTTTCTGCTTTTAAACCAATGCTGGCTGCTGTTGCTGACATCAGACAGATAGAGAAGTAAATGGGCAATCGGCCATTCTGTATTGAGACAAAGCTTGATGTGAACGCATTCAGCTGCACAAAGCTGGAGATGTTTACAAATACTACACAAGGAACTCTTATGAGTACATGCAACAGTTTGGGGGCTCTCCACTAGAGGGCTCCCTCACATCATACATCACAATGTCTTCAAACCTCATGTGATGAACTGCATACTGGATGGAGAGATGGTAGCTTATAAATCTACAACTTTAAAGCGAAAGGGCAGTAAGTTTGAAATTAAAAGACTGATGGATGACTCTGATTTGCAAACCTGCTTTTGTGTGTTTGATGTCTTGTTAGTAAACAATCAGAAGTTTGCAAATAAACCCCTCAAAAAGTCTTCACACCGATCAAAGGTCATATCCAGGTGGTCACAAAATCTGAAGGCTAAAACCATGGCAAGAAGTGGTGAATTCTCTGAATGAGGCCATTGGGGATAATGGTGAAGAATCCCATGTCCATCTATAAACCTAAGAAATGTGGTGAAGGATGGTTGAAAATTAAGCCGGGATATGTGAATGGTCTAATGGATGATCTTGATCTGCTGATGATCCACTGGGGTAAAGGCAGGAGAAGCGGGATGCTCTCTCGTTTTCTGTGTGCAGTAGCAGAGGAGCCGAGTCCAGGGGAGAAGCCCACGGTATTCCACACCCCTCATCTGCATTGGATCAGGCTACACTTTGAAAGAACTGTATGATCTTGTTCTGAATTAAGACAAAAATTGGAAAGTTTACAAAAAGAAAATAAATAAATAAAATTATAATAATCCTCCAGCAGCCATCTTGTGTGGAACAGAAAAGAGGTTTACTTAAAACCGCGCAACTCAGTGATCATAAAAGTCAAAGCGGCAGAGACTGTCTCTAGTGAAATGTATAAGACCAACTGCAAATGATTGCACAGATACTATTTAAACTGAACTGAGCTGAATGATGACGTCACTGAATTCACTGATGAACTGCCTTTAACTGTAATTTCGCATTATTGACACACTGTTTTCCTAATTAATGTTGTTCAGTTGCTTTGACACAATCTTTTTTGTTTAAATCGCTATTTAAATAAATGTGACTTGACTTGACTTGACATTACGTTGTCCAGAACAGACAGAATCAGAGAAGACAAAGAGTGGTAACAGTTCATGACCTTGGCTGAACTGAGCCAGTTCCACTCCAGAGCTTCTTGAAAGCTGGAGTCCAGACATCAACATATCCAGGAGGACCAGCCTGAAAAGAAGAAGCACAGGTTTGTAGCCAAGCCCAAGAAAACAACTGGAGTCATTGAACACTTTAAATCTTAGGATTTCTCAGCCGTCACCAAAGAGATGGATATGTTTGAAGATGTGGAGTTTTGTGTGATAAATTGCAATGATGAACATTCCAAGACAGAGCTTGAGAAAGCTGTGGCCTGCTGTGGAGGCATTGTTGTGCAGAACCCTGGAAAAGACACGTGCTGTGTGATTGCAGCTGTGCAGAACATAAAAGTAAGGAACCTCATCTCCTCAGACCAGCACAATGTGGTGTGGGCTACTTGGCTGCTGAAGTGTCTGGAAAATAAGCAGGTTATACCCTGGCAACCACATCACATGATCCACATGTTACCTTCCACAAAGGACCACTTCGCTAAAGAGTATTATCAGTATGGAGACAGTTATTACATTGATACTGATGAACAACAGCTGAGGGAATTCTTCAAAAGGATTGGCCTCACAGAAGCTGAATGTTTTGACTGGTGTGCTGACTTAGGAGATCCAGAATCCATCACCAGGAGCACAAGTCTGGACACACGTGCCTTAGAATTCTGATTCAATGGTGTTAGAGTTGTGGAGAAACTGAAGGAAGGAATCTCGCATGTGATAGTAGAAAGTGAGAGAAGATCTGGAATTGAAGATGCTCAGTCAGTTGTATATTAAGAAGTTCAAAATAGTTCGAGAATCTTGGGTGGCTGATTCCATCAAAGCAGGCCATGTAGAGGATAAGACTGGCTACCTAAAATAATGAAGGCTACTACACAAAATGTTATGCTGAAAGATTGTGGTATTTTAATACTAGCTGTCATAGACTACACTAGATAACCATTACTGATGCATTAAAGATAACCATTTAAAACTATATATGATGATGGGACTAGAAGGATTAGAGTTTGAGTTATGAGTAGAACTGTGCTATCAGCAAAAGAGTGTAATTCACTGTTGAAAATGCATCAGTACCTTTTAAAATGTGTCATGTCTCTGTTTTAAAGCACTAAGGGTCTGATTTAAAGCACTGAGAAAAGGTGAAGCAACACCTTCCTGAAGAATAAAAAAATACTTTATTTTTCCTACACTGTGTTTTCTAAATAAAAATGTCAAAATCATAGAATGTACTGTGTTAAATGGGGTGGTTATAACCTAATGTTTAAGCATCTTGGCTTTTAAATGTCACTTTATAAATTACATTGATGTCACTGTACTATTAGTTGCTTAAGATGGAAAGTATATGCAAAATAACGTGTAATTAAACTAGATTCGTAAATAAGCATTCAGAATTTTAAGTGAAGCTGTCAAAAGTGTTTTTCTTGTACATTAACTTGATTCATTACAGTCAGACAAATTGAGGTTCTGACAAGCTTGGAGTTCCATTTGAACAGCTTGTCAAGCACATGAAATTTATGGTGTGAGAGCTGTATCTTTCTAATTGTTTGGAATGGGAGTTACTGTAACGCTTCCAGATATCTAATTTCCAGAGTGCTAATAGGACGATTGAGGCTCCACACACAAACACACAACTGTGTGTCTAGGTATTGTAAAGATAGATTTACATTTGAGTAATATGGATATTACACAAGGTAATTGGTGTGAGTTTGTGAAGGTGTGTGTGTCACAAATCCATCCCTCATTGAAAATGGAAGCATAATGTTATGAGTTATTAGTTGTGAAATTCACATTTAGTGTGGGAAGGTAATTTGGTTTGGAAATTTATGCTGCAGACCCATTCTAATGACAAAAATGGTCCTAAGACTGACAATAGTGAGTAATGTGTTTTAGGGAAAGGAATTGTTGACTTTTCCACAGATGGGTAAAACGTTTGTAACATTGTTTTATATACAGTATGTGGTCTTTTTGTCTGGAAATCCTTGGAATATATTGACATAAACAACATCTTTGGAGTGAAGTGCTCACTTACAAAGATTTAGACAGATTTGTAAAAAATATTTGAGAGAAATAGGCCTTTTGTGTACATAAAAAAAGTCTTAGATCTTTGAGTTCAACTCATGAAAAAAAAAAAAAAATTATATATATATATATATATATATATATATATATATATATATATATATATATATATATATATATATATATGAATAATAATTTGGTGTTCCATTTGAAAATTAAAAAAATGGCATGGTTAGATTTTAAATGAAGGGACATTACCTCATCAGTTGAAAATATACTGACTGCTATAATAAACAAACGCACACTGGCAGAATGTGGGATTTCAAATAAATGTCTGAAAACAAAACCCTGGTTTCTCCATTGTGCACATTCACAATTGTCTTTGTTTTTGTCTTTCACATCCATATATCCTAAGCTTTGAGTGTGAAATCACCCTGCCTTGCTGATCTAGGGAGAGTGAAGCATGATATCAAAGGAGGAAAAGAAAAAAAAAAAATTCTTGTTACAGGTTTTGGACAAGGAAAGCAAGGACATTGGAAGGTAATGCGAATCTGACCAAAGATGTATCCCAGAGTGCCTGCTAGCAGGTGTGCCCATGCGCTGATGAAAGTTTTCTGTATGGAAAAGGTCAGGGAATTATCATGGGTTTATATCAGCCCGCAGTATAGCTTTGATTGCATTGATAGAAGTTGGTCATTAATATTGTTTAGGATAAAGGCTTTGCAGTATCATTTTATTGAAATCAGGTTTTTGGTTAGATTAATTAGCCTTGATTTGTTTTGATGTTGTGATGTCCATATCCTATCTCTCAAAAGGAAAGCATATCATGTTTTCTTACTGATGGCCAATCTTTTGTTGAGCAGTTAAGTCTTAGTCAGTTAGCAGCTGTAATTGGATGTTTGATGAGAGGGTCCATTAGGCTACCCTGGGGCTTCCTGAAAATAAATCGGTGGGAAATGGCTGCATGTATTTGAGAGTAATACATCCCCTCCACCCCACAACAATGAGAGTTAGTAAAAAACACAAAAATGGTGAATATTACTTGAATATAAGTGGGTCTTCCCTCTGGTGAAATGTTAGTTTAGAGCCACTGGTCCAAAAAAATAATAATAATAAACAAAAAATGGCTGTGATTGTCAAATGATTCAAAATCTTAAATAGAAAGAAGGCCTGATAGTGTAAAATTGCAAAGACTTCAAAATTCAAAACTGGATTTTCATCACTGATTTCCAATGTCAAAAGAAAATACTGTCAAAACCAATTTGTCTTTAGTTATGTAAGGTGGACAGTGTTATTGGCATGAGTCATTGATGCAGAACATATATGGAGTGACAAAACACATTTTTAAGCCAACCCTCAATATCCATCATTCTGATTTCTCCTGAATTATCTGTTGTTCTTGGCCACTGCATAACATGTACTGTATACCCAACTGCCTTAATTCACCTCTGCATCAAGCCAAGCATTGTCTTTATACATTTAATTTTATCTTGTTGTCTGTAGCCATTGGTCTTTTTTCAGAAAAAAATTCTATAATGATTGGTTGTTATTGAGACGAGAGCAGTTATTATTCAAAGAAACAATGAAGATGATGATTATGATGATAAATTATAAGTTATTGTTGTTGGGTTAATAGTGATGACTTCATAGTGAATAAGGAAAAAGAATGGAAAACTAGAAAGGACTGGTGGAAATTCATCAATATTGCACTCTTGTCCTTGAGTCATACTGTATAATTTGAGAGCCTGGTGAATTAAAGCCTTGCTTAATGTGTTTACTCAGCTTGAATACTATTGTCGTTTTAATGCCATGATCTCAGCACACTTACTCACACCCGCTGTGGTATGAATGGAGTTTGCAGGACTCAGATCCCCAGCCTAACATCCTCACTCCATGAATGAGATAGTGCTCATATTCAGAGAAATCATTCAATCAGAGTATTTTTTTCTGTCTGTTTCCTGTCTCAGGAGAAGGGAGGATAAATCCAAATACTGAAGGATTATATGTTGTCTTTGACCTGCTTCTGAATGTTCACTTTGGAGTGATGAAACATTTTGAAAAGGGTTGTGGAGAGGAGAGAGGATTGACCTTGCACCTCTGTATAAGCATGTTTTGATCTAAATGGCTTCCTATGAAATCCTTGTTCAGTATGTTCTGTATCACTTAGAGGCACAGTGGTGTTCATTTTGCCTCTTTATCCTAAAGATCTATACCTAAGTAGTGCAAACAGATGCATGTACATATGTAAAATGTATATGAAATAGGTGGCTTTTGGAAGCCTCTTTTGGCGAGACATTCCTTCAATGTCTAATTTATTGTCTGTTTAATGTATCTGATTACAGTTTAATACATGATATTTTAATATTTGTGCCAGGTCAAACACATTTTACATTTACATTTACATTTATTCATTTAGCAGACGCTTTTATCCAAAGTGACTTACAGTACAGATGAGGACAGTGGAAGCAATCAAAAACAACAAAAAGAGCATTGATATATAAGTGCTATAACAAGTCTGAGTTAGGTTAACACAGTACACGTAGTATGGGATTTTAAATAAAAAGAAAACAGATAGAATAAAAAAGAATAGAGCAAGCTAGTGTTAGAGATCTTTACACGCACACACACACACACACACACACACAATTGCATAATAAATGAAAAGAAAATAGAATACAAAAAGATTAGATTTTTTTAAAGAATAGAATTAGAATAGTGAGTGTTAAAGTACATTTTATTTTTTGTTTATTTATTTATTTAAACCTGTTCTGATCAACCCACTTTTTAGATGCCATCTTTTGGAGAGACATTCCTTCAATCTCTAATTTCTGGTCTGTTTACTGTATCTGATTACAGTAAATAAAGCCTAAGAGTACATCAGGTTGGAAAAACACTTCTCACAATCCTACTGTTTTTAATCAAATGTAATGGTAGCTGTGAATAGAGAATGGGAATGCATCCCCAAAGTTATTTTGCTTCAACATCAATCAGTTTGGTTTCTTAAACTCTGGAAACGTATTAATTAAATTTGAATCTATGGTTCCCTGCAGATGATACAGACGAAATGCCTCTGACCTTGTCTATGGATATTACATCCTCAGGTTAGCTGAAAGATGATACCTTTGCTTCCCACACTCCTGACCTCGTCACAGTCTCCTTACGCCAAGTATGCATGAATTTACAATGCAAAACCTGTCGTTGTTATAAAGGCTTACTGTATATCAATATCTTCTTCATTGCAAATATACAGGCTTCATAATTGAAAGGTGTTGAAAATTTGAAAGGTGATATAAATTCAGCAACCTTGAAAATGGTAGCATGTTGCAATAGGTTTTAGAAACAGGGCAAAACTTGATGCATGCTAATGCATATTGAAAGCATTTGCGATGTGTGACCATATGGCCTGTAGCAGACAAATACTGTTAGAATGAGGAAAAGGAAAATGCTTGTAATTGTTACTTCAAAGTGGAACGCAGGTCTTAATTGTAGCTTGACTAATAATAGTTAATGACCAGAACTAACAAATAATAGTGGAGTCAAATAAACAAAACCACTATGTTCACAAGAAGCATTTGGAGAAAGTGGAGTGTTTTCTCTATATATCCTGGTTTCTATTCTCCTTACAATCAAAGGTTCTAAAAGGTTAATTAATTTATTTATTTATTTTTGCAGCAGTGCTATAAAAGAACCATTCTGGGTTCAAATACCCACAACTTTCATTTAATCGTTCTTGCCCTTTATCAAAAAAAAAAAAAAAAAAAAAAAAAAAAGTTCTTAGTGTGAAGAATATTTTTCACTGCAAAGAAACTTCTGTGCAATAAAATGTTTCCATTGATGTTAAAGGTTCTTCATGGAACCATTATAAAATTCTTCTGGAAAACATTCACAGCCATTATTGAAAATGATGGTGTATGGCTATTATTATTATTATTATGTTTATTACTGCATGCTGTTTTTAAAGATTTCATTAGGTCACTTAAATTAGGCAAGTGTTTTTTCCCTTCGCCTAAAGCATATATATGTTTCGGCCTGTTTACATCTATTGTATGCATATACATGATAAATTCACAATAGTTTGTGACCCATTTTCTATTAGCTTTCTCATCACAATATCAAATCCCATGCTGCTGATTAAAGAGAATAAAGGAGATGAAGGTAAAAATGCATTATGCAAGCAAGAACACATATTCCATTGATTATACAGCTCTAATGTGTCATGCTTCAGGTCATTACGTGCTCTGAGTATTTGTTTGTCAATTTATGCAAATATGACAGACAACATTTTAAAAATAAAGACTAACCACCCAGTTAAAAAAAAAAAAAAAAAAGTGTAGAAACATTTAAATGTGTTTGTAAAAACTATGGTGCTATATCTTACTGTTTCATGAATCTTTTTTTTTTTTTTTTTTTTTTGTCTACATAAGCCTACACTTAAGATTGGATGAATATTTGGATTTGTTTATGGAAGCCCTTACATTACAGTTGAAAGGGGCTTATTGTGGGGTTGTTAACAAATAAGTTATTTGTTTTCAAGAAGTATTTTCATTTTTCCCTTTTAAAATGTATTTTCATGCTGCAAATTAAACTGAATTTAAAGTTGTCATCAGATCATCCTTATATCATTTAAAACCAGTTTGGCATTCTTCTTCCTGTGGAACACAAAACTGAAGTCACCAGGGTCCAAATAACATTAGACCACTTTGACTTATATTGCATGGACTAATAAATAATAATAATAAAAAATAATAAATAAAAATAATAATAAATAAAGCACTGACATTATTTTTCGATATCTTCTTTTTTGTTTAACAGAAAATAATAATAATAATAATAATAATAATAATAATAATAATAATAATAATAATAAAACATGAGAGAATTAAATTTTTTTTGCTGAAATAACCCTTTAAGAAAATATTATTGCCCATATTCTATTAGACGTTATTATTATTATTAGCAGTAGTAGTAGTAGTAGTAGTATTTATGCTCCATTATGTTATGCATTGCAAGAATGGATCCACATAATAATTAAAACATCTAAGTTAAATGGTTTTAAGTCAAAAGAAAAAAAAAAAAGATTATTGGTGAATCAACCTTAATGTCTATTTATACCAAAACTACTAGGTTAAATAATGTATATGTTAACCTAAAATGTACTTATTGTGGTAACATCTAGTTTAATTTTCGTCAAAATATCAATACGATTCATTCAACATGATTGAATTTACCTGTCTACTATATTTATGCCAATGAAAGTCATTTTTATAAGGTAACATCTTGACATCCTCATTTTATGGAGTGCATTGTCTAATGTTGGTTTCAGGCAATAGTTAATAGTTTCAGTGTGCAATCTCTTGTGCAGGTGTTCAACCTGTTGATGTAGGCTATTCTAGATTCTAACGTGATGATTATGAGGGCTTATTTTCCTGAACACCAACCATGTTACCGCTTGCTACGGTGCATCAGTTCATTCTTTATGAGCAGTTTGCAAATCGGCCGGGGTGGCTATGGTGTATCAATCACATTGCATGAGCTGACGTAAATGACCCTGCTCTCTTTCAAGAACTCTTTCAAAACGAACATGGCGGCAACGTAACGTTTGGCCAAAATGACTGTGGGTCATTTCGCGAGAAAAGATCCCACCTTGTCGGACCGAGGAGGCGAGTGTCGGCGTGTTGAAACGAGGATTCCTTGCGCTTTTCACCACAAAGCCAGGAATCAGAGCGTGTGGCCAGACAAGGGCTTTTCCGCGTTGTAGCGGCTCTGCGCAAAAGGGGAGAGCGGAACCCATGACAGACGAGCAGGGAGAGACATGTTGCTACAGATAGTTGGGTTTTTCTCCGGAGAAGCACGGGGAGAGGGGATTCGACTATGAAAGCAGTAATCCCCCTCAACACAGCACTGATCGGGAATTGCAGTTAATCGCGGAGGTGAGCCACGACCGCTCGTCAGCAGCCATCGTTTAGTGGGCAAAACTCAACGTCAATGACTATTGTGGCAGAAAATCCCCCACGGCGGAGTCAGCCAGAGCTGCGCTTTCCCAAAATATGACCAGCGGTGCTTGGAAGTGTCGGCAGCGAGATGACGGCTTAAAAATTTGGTGTGCTCCCCGCGAGAACGAGAAGCCATTCACCGACTCAGAGAGGGCCCAGCGATGGCGATTGTCCTTAGCGTCCCTCTTATTCCTAACCGTTCTGCTTTCTGATAATCTGTGGTTCTGCGCCGAGGCCAAACTGACAAGGACCCGAGACAAATTAGCTTCAGTGGACATGAGTGCAAACCACAGACCCGACCTCCCTTCAACACACAGCAGCCTCAGAAGAAATGAAGATGCTATTTTTGTAGTCAATTCTACCAAACCTTTGTGGCAACTAGAAACTTGCCACCCGGATGGTTTGTCTGAAAACTGCTTCACTTTTGTCGACGCTGACCACTTGTGCAGGGGCCTTTCGGAAACCGAGGGGACGCGGTGGATCAACATAAGCGATTTGTACCTTTCCTTTTGTAATTCGTACTCTCTTATGGATTTACTTTATGGAACATTAAGCCCGGATAATTTGAACTGCAGCCTTGACGTGATCGTGGACGGCGAGCTAAACAGGTGCAGTATGTGCGTTCAGGCGTACCAGCGTTATGACCTGCACGCGCAGGAGAAATATGAGGACTTTGAGATGATGGCAGACAAATACGAGACAGATGTGTACTCCGTAAGGACGTGCATGGAAGAATGCAAGGTAGGGCTTTATGATCTGGATCTCTCGTTTTCATTGAATAGAGTTGGCTCTTCTCAGTCGTCATGGTAACTGGTGACAGTAACGCAATGATGTTTTAGTGGGGGAAAAGTGCATTTCATATTGTATTCTGTTTTTCCCCCCCGCATTTTGCATCTGTTCGTGGTGCTAACTTTGCAGTCATGTCGTTTCTAAGACAGTCTGAAGGTGAAACATCAGACAGGCTTTTAAACTTTTCCTTTCTTCGTTTTTCAGTCTATTCTTGGCTGGGGAGCGCGATCAACGCAAAATCCATTCTGGTCTAATCTTATGGAGGAAATTAAATGTTGCTGCTGATTCAAGGTTACTGTGTCAATGCACAAAACGCCGCACAGCCAATGTTTTCAACGTATGTGCGTCATTCTGTAGCGCGCAGGTGCGTCTCTCTGAACTGAATATAGAGCTGCTCCGCCAGGTGTTCTTTCACGTCCACCACACTGAGTACATTTCAATAACAGTGTTAATTTTGACAGCAAATTCGGATTTAGTCTTAGTCTTAGTCTTTTGAATAACACACCATTTAGTTTTAGTCACATTTTAGTCATCTGAAATGTTTTAGTCTTAGTCTAGTTTTAGTCGACTAAATATCATAAGAGTTTTAGTCTTAGTCTAGTCTTAAGTCTTTTAGTCTAGTTTTTTTTTAGTAGAACAAAGTCAACTTAGTTGACTTGACTAAATGTTTCCATCAGTCTGTTATGGAATGGTATTTATAAAATAAACATAAGGCCTGCTCTCAATGAAAAATATACATGCTCTCTGAAAAAGATATGCATTCGTCCTGAATGATATGCAATGCATATGACATTCTTTCAAGATGAAGTACAGTATTATTGAAATAGACAACCACCTATATTATATTTGTATTGTATGTTCATTCTATTTCTTTATTTGTGTTATTTACACAAAGTTTACATTTTTTTAAGTTTGTTTTTGTTCATTTAAAATAGCACTGCATAGTCTTCACTGTAAAATAAAATACACAATCAAACCAAAATGTATTCAGACACCTTCAACGTTTCTTACAATATCACAGTTTATTTGCTGTAGTTTAGAAATTGGTAATAAAATATGACAATAACTCAGGGTTAAACTGTGTCAGAACAACAAATTCATCTTGATAATGTCTGATGCAATGCTTAATTTGGTTCAGTCTGTGGTGTGAAAAGGTTGCATTAGAAATTAAAGAAAGAAACACTTAAGAAAAACATGCTCAGGTCCCTAATATTTTTTTTTTTTTTTTTGTATTTTTTAGTCACTAGTAAAACAATATAATCTATTCTATCTGATTTTCGGATTGACTTTGGATAAATTCTTGTTAAAACTACAAAGTAATTCAATCAAGAGCAGTGAGTGATTTACTTTCATTTTCATACATTTAAGACACTGACAGCAGAGCTAGTAAATTAGGCGCGGTCACTTTAAGAGACAAATGCATCCATTGTAAAGATACGCATCCGATTTCTTTCCAACGCTTTACTTTCACTGAAGACATAACTACAGATTTTTTCGCACACTTTCCAAGACGGGTATTTCGACTTATTTAGTATGTATTTGTTGTCGGTACAAAAGCAAGAAGACTTTGAGACGCGTCTCTGCTTGCTCCCTGAACACCAGAACACCACGCTGCTGAATTGAGCTCTTCCACTTTTCGCTCTTTTTCTTATGTTTATTTAAAATGCGATTTGTATTTGTTCGTTCAGGGTGCAGGAGGACGCAAACGTCCCGAATGAGAGCTCAGTTCAGTGTTGCGCGAGTAACCAGCTGCTCAGTTCAACTTTCCCGCATCGCGGGGCTGAAGCCAACTTGATGTGTTGAATGCTTGGAGCACGTTATAAAACGTATTCTTAAAATACACATTTCTGTTTTAATAAATGCTCATATTAAAACATAGCATTACACATAAGTAGGTACAAAAATAATCAGTGATACATTTACGACCCCATAAAAATTTGGGTCGCAATGGCATTTCAAAAGGTTGCAGTGTTGTTCCCTGTGTAAACAACTTAACTGTTATGAAAACGTCCTCGAAACTGTGCGAATTTCTGCAAACTCATCTTTGTTCTCTTTTCTGTGTAACTGCTGCTTTGTTTAGCTGTTGCGCTTGCATTTGCCGCGGCTTTTTAAAATGGCTCGGCTGCTTCTGCATAGATCAACCTACCCTCAAAGATTCGCTCTGATTGGATCTCTTCTCCATTCGTCCCTCCCATATATTTTCGTCTCATTTTTATTCGTTGACTAAAGTGTCAGTTATATTTCGTCACGTTTTTCGTCATCATATCTGACTTTTTATTTAGTTTTTATTTAGTTTTCGTCAGTGAAAAAGGTTAGTTGACGAATATTTTTCGTCATAGTCTTCGTCAACGAAATTAACACTGTTCAATAACGCTAATAGGGCAGCGGTGCTTTCTCAGCTAATCTCTCACAAGAGTATTTTCCCTCATTCACTGCTCTTTGTTTGCACAGCACTCTGCGCACGCTGCAACAGGGTGCCCTCTTCACCTCCATAAACTTGACATTAAGGTTAATTTTCGAGCTCCCACTGTAATCTTAAATGGATTGCTCCTGGGCGACGAAAACAAATAAATAAATGGCACACTGCGTATAGTTGCTGTGTGCTGATAAGGAAGCGATCTTGCCATGTTCTTTACGTTTTGCTCTGCGTAATTAATGGTCAAACATTTACCGAGGGCTTGTAAGTTGTCGTTTAAATGGCAAAGATAAGCTGGTGAATAAGTGGGTGGCGTGTTTTGCTTATTCACTGGTTCACTTGGCAAATGATTGCTTCCCACGGAGTCAGTGCTCGCTGTCCGTGGTGCTGAAACACACTCAGTTCTAAAACGAATGGGCAGGCCTTTTGATGTAAGGGCCATCTTTAATTATTACATGAGCAATTTGTATTTTACTACATAATCATTGCCAGTAATGATGACATATTACGTTTGCATTTGTGATACACCTCCACTTCTACCTCTCTAAAGCACAAGAAAAAAACTGTTAATCCAAAATAATTGCAATAATGTAGTCAGTATCAGAACTATTTCATAGAGCTGACAGAGAGGCTGTTTGCTTATTTCAACCTGTTGATGAGTTACATTTCTTTTCAGGACTATTCATACTAACACGTTCGCCACATCTCAGCAAAGTGACATCCACATAATTGCTATTGAGAAACCTCCTATATGAATAATCTCTCTACAACAGCCTCTACAGAATGCTAGCAAAGTATTGTTTGAGGATAGAAAGTCTGGCCAGTCACCACAAATTAGTCTTTCGTTTCATTGTGGATGATAAGTCTACTGCTTTGCATCATTGTTTTTCTGTGCAGCAAAACATAAGTGCTCATCATTGCTGTCACAATATAGCTGAAGAATTTATATTGAATGCTTTTTAAACAAATCTATGGCTTTCAAATGGACAGAATGCATGTGGTAGAATATTTGGACTGTTCTGTTTCTCAGACAACAGACATTTTCAATCGTCAAAACATAACTTTCGAACTATGTTACCGTAGCTTGATAAACTACCATTGAGTGGGAATGAAAACCGTAATGCAGAGGGAGGTGGCAGGAGTCAGTCAGAGCCTCTGGCAAGCAGCTGCAAGGGATAGCCAGTCCCAGCTGTGACTAAGCAGAGAGATAGAGACCGAAAGAAAGACATGAAGACGCCTTCCTTGTACTGCTTCAAAGTGTGGAAGACTGTTACTTTTGTCTGTGTGAATGTGTCCGCATTGTGTGTAAATGTATCAAAGGTTAAATTCACTTGCTATGAATAAAATAGACATAATAAATAGGTAACAAACAAATGAACGATGGGAGGGGTAGTGATTAGAGAAATACATTAAGAAGGTTTTATTCAATAGTGTACTATTCTTAGCTACTGTATTGAGCTCTGCACTGTTGCACTTGTGTTACAGCTAGACGGTTCTGTGACAAAGCAATCACATCACTGATAACATGGACCACATTTAGTGTCTCAGAGACCAAAAGTGGACAGTGCTTTTCTTCAAAGGTGGAGTGCTTTTTATGTTCTTTTTTTACTTAATTAATAATTAATGCCACAGAATAACTTAAATAAAATATAATAAAATCTACTGTTTCTTCCTGTAGCGAGTAGAAAATATGCTGGACTCATCACTCATGTGGACGAGTGTATGGAATAGCTCTTTCAGATTTCCTCTGATTGACTCGTATGGACAATATAGAAAACTGTGGTATGGAATTGATCTATTGGGATGAAGCCCTGTTCACCCTCTTGTCATTACAATTACATTACATTATTTTGACAGAATCGAATGATGACAAAGTTTGTATTTTTATGGTGAACAGTTCATTTAACAGGGTGCTTTGCTAATTTGACTCAACCAGCTGTAAGTGGATCCAGGATGTGCTTGTCACCGAGCTTGGAGAATCTGAAATGCAAATTATACAAAACAGAAGCCTCTACATTGTTATTATGTTCATAAAGGGACATTTTTTGTTCACTTTCCTACTCTTTTTATTCTAGAAAAAGCAGACAGTGCTCCTCTGTGTCTCATTAATGCTATGACTGCTCACTGTGTTATTTAAACAGGGCCTTTATTAGTGTTAACCAACAGAAGATGACTGTCAGAAGGCTATTTTCTTTATCCAAAACCCTGGCATGAAACACACGAGTTACAGTGGTCAGACATTGGGAACTAATAAACTTCCCTGTGTATGATCACATTTGCCTATAAGAGAAAATGGAAGTTAGGCATATATCTTTTTGTAATTTTTATTTTTTTATTTTTTTTATTTACAACAGAGGTTCATTATGCATGCCAAATTATTTGTACAATGTGAGAAGGTGAGGATGGTGTTCCCTCTTTGGAAAATACATCATTTGTTTACTGTTAAAGATACGATAACTTTATGTCCTATTGTATGGACATACAAAATATGTCATATGTCCTTTATATCCTTCTTTTTATATATATATATATTTTAAATAATATTTTTGTATTCTATTCTATCTTCTTTTCATTTATTATACAATTATTAAAAAAACACCTCTAACACTAGCTTACTCTATTATTTTTCTATTCTATCGGTTTTCTTTTTATTTATTATATTATTTAAAAGCCCTTGCTACGTGTACTGCGTTTAAGCTAACTGAGACTTGTTATAGCACTTATGCTGTATATCATTGCTCTTTTGTTGGTTTTGATTGCTTCCATTGTCCTCATTTGTAAGCCGCTTTGGATAAAAGCATCTGCTAAAGGACTAATTGTAAATGTCCAAACCATAAAGTTGTCTTAACTGTAAACGTACATGACCTAAGGTTGTTATACTGCACAAACTGGAATATATTACACTAGACCATATAGCATTTTAGATAATAATAAACAACTGATGCATTAATATATATATATATATATATATATATATATATATATATATATATATATATATATATATATATATTTATTTATTTTTGAGAATAATGGTTTGGAGTGCAAATGCAATGAGGTTAAAAACGTTAATTCAAACCCTCATAACCACATGTAATAATAATTCTGTATATTATTAAACATATTCTTGCTTTTATGAACATAATTTATGAGAGTAGAAGTGAGTCATAAATAGAAATAGAAATGTAGCTAGATCTTCTTGCACATTCGAGAAAGAAAGAAAAAAAGGAATAGAGATTATGATTGTGTTTTCAATCTTTGTATTAACCACAAAAATAGCCAGAAAACAGGACTCTGCAACTTCCCATTGATTTCAAGCTTTGCATAATCTGACTCTTTTTTAATCATCCTAATGGGTGGCATTTAGCTTCTCATCCTTCATTCTAAAGAGAAACCTCAACATGGTGTTTGCAGATGGTTGGGTAATCTTTTTGTCGTGGTCAAGTGTTAATGCATAAAAAGTTGTAAAGTGAGATGTTGATGTTAATATGTTTTATATTAATTCAATTTTCATCAAGTTTTTATTATTATTATTAATTATTATTATTAATATTATTAATTATTAATCAGCAGTCACACAGTATTTGAACTCTTTGCATATCTAGTGAACTGCATTCACAGAGATGCCATCCAGATGAACTCATAGGCTGGAGCTCAGATCCCCTGCTACTTCTGTTCATTGAAAATAATGATTGTAATGGGTGGAGCCAAGAGGCTGAAGCTGTGACTAGGGTCAGGTCTCCATGGTAGCATTATAATGCTGAGTGTGTTTGCTTATTCATAAAAGCCTGCCGTGGGCTGCTGCAGAAGGCTTTCAGTGAGGGACACAACTGCAACCAAGGTCAGTATCCCAGATCCTCCGTTACTTTGCTACCACTGCAATAGGTGGTCAGTAATAATGTGCCAGAGCAACACACACATGCATTTATATATGCAATGCCTCCAATGGAGACATTGTTTTTGTTTTTAATATTCATTGTATAATATTTCATTTGTATCATTCATTGTCACACCTCTGAATGGGTCTGAATGCCTTTGAGGATAGGTTGCCAAGGAGATTGTACAGCAGCTTAATGAGTGTCAGCATGAGTTTGACGTCAGTCAACAATAAGAGTTTTGGAGACTTCATACACATTCACCATCTTTAATTCCCAAGGAAAGACTGTAAAGTACCTCAGATAACCCAAACCTTCAACTGTCCATCCCAGGCTGTGATTCCTCTGTATTGACAAGCACAGTGCTTTAGAGGAATAGAAAAAATCTAGATTAAACATTCTTTCATAATACACACCCTCATTTCATTCTGTATGACTTTCCTTCTTCTGCAGAACACAAGTCTAGATTTAAAAGAATGTTTAAACTGTTTTTGTCCATATAATTAAAGTCAGTGGTTCAAACAACACTGAAACAACACTGGCTGCTTTAACCCTATACTCTATCATATTTGATATATGAATTTCTGAGGGCTTTAAATGATAAACATGATCAAAACTTTGCTGAAAAACTTATTGAACACAATTTATTACATATGCCTTCTTTTGTCTGATTGATAGTTCATACTTTTAAGCAAGTAAAAGACCTATTAGTATACTTGTACAAACATTTGGCTTAAAGTTGTGGTTTATTTGTGTTTTCTGTGAAATCTTTACTGATGTCTATAAAGTAAACATAATAATAACTTTGATGTTAGTAATATTTCAAGATAAACTCGAACTGGACTGAAACAACTTGGGTGCACTTGATTATCATACATATTTTTTTTTTTTAGATATCAGGTTTTTGAGCAATATTTATTTGTTTACCTCTCATATTCTATTTATATGCACAAGATAACTTCTCATGAAAAATTTTCATAGTGCATGCGTACATCCATGATTTTAACCATGTTCTAAAGTTAATAATTTTAGCATTATTCTGAGTGGATGAGTGCCCAAGGTTAGTAATTTGCATAAACCACGCCCCAACTATCTCCATATAAGGGCTTTGCACACAACCTTTCCTTGGCTAGTTTTTCATCACTCTCAGCAAACATATGCTGCTCTTTAACAATGCACTCATGCCTGAAAGACACACTGCAAGATCCTCGAGCTATGCCAAGTGTGTCATTCTCAAACCAGTTCAAATACAATACAAACTCTTGCTATACAGAACCATATTACATTAGCCAGCTATACATACACGTATACGTGTGTTGTTATTTAGTGAAACCTCACAGCTATAATATATTATATAATTTTAATCATAACAATTTATAGTAGTGTATATATTTATTATAGTTTGAAGATGAAATAATTTTCTTCTGAACATGATTTTATGACCCACTCAGAGTATCTGCTTATCTTTGTGGTTTCAATTGTTCCTTATCCTGATGATGAGTAAATGACCGAATGTTCACACTATGATGCCTTAATTCTAATCTAATTCTAATCTTGTACAGTAAATACGGATGGTAAATGAATGAGGATGTATCCAATGCTATGCTAAAATTAAATCTATGCTTGCAGGAAGTGACATGGAAGGGGCAGGATGAGCTATTCATAGAGCACTACTGACTTTGACGGGAATTGCTGAAAAGTAGTCTCAAACAGACTAAAAGTACAGGTTAAATAAAGTAATGTTTTTCATCAAAATTTTCACATTTACACCTTATATCTATTTTGTCTGTGAGGGTTCCATTGTAAGTACATTACTAAAAATGCATTTTCTTTCCCCTTCAAGTTAACTGTAGCTTCTCTCAATTGTGAAGCAGAGAACCTAAGTTTTACTTCCTAAAATTAAATCATATTATTCTTAACTCTTAGTTTCACAAATGATTCCTTGGAAACAAACAGTTATGTAGATTGACGTTGACTATTGATTAACTACTTGTTTAGCACAAGGTCAACAGATTACCAGACTGCTTGACAGCATCTTTATAATGAGTGTCTGTCAGTGAGGAGATCAATGGAGGCAGGGGTGTGAATCATGTTCTCTACACCCGGGAGGCGACATATATATGCCGTTTCATTCAAAGCATGTCTGCACTAAATAAAACGCTTTCTAGGGAGTCAAGAGAGTGAAATACTGTTGACAACTCTTAACACTTTGACTACTGCTTCATTCAGCTAAAACAAGCAACTGTTCCATTAACGAATAACTGTTCCTACCCTAAAAATTGGTTTATAAGTGCTAGATCAGATCCAGGCCCTCATCATGCAAATTTCTGGCAACACCTTTAGTTCTGTGGTTCCTATCTAGCTGTTTGTATCTCTCCTTTTAAGCCTGTACTCTTCTATCCATGTAAAATTACAACAGAAGACACTAATCTTGTTATTTTAAATTTGATTATTTATAATGTTTAATTATTATTAGTCACCTTTATTTATATAGCACTTCTAACAATACAGATTGTGTCAAAGGAAACTTTACATTATTAAATAGGAAAGTAGTGTGTCAATCATGCAAATTACAATAGTAAACACTCAATTTTAAAGGCAGTTCATCATTGAATTCAGTGATGCCATTATCTAGCTCAGGTCAGTTCACATTGTGCAGAGTACTCATCTTGTTTCTGTGGTCTTGTCCCGGAAACCATCTAGGAGAAAAGGTTTTCACTGTGAATATGTCTCTGGGGCTCATGTAGTTGTCCTGGTCTCCGCTGACATTCAGGGCTATAGAGGTTATCTCTAAGTGCTGATTTATTTGTCTGCATTTGTGATTGGAGAAACGACAAATAACAAGTGCTACTCTACAAACTTGTGTTTGAATTATCATTGGCAAATTCTTTAAATATGAAAAACATACTTACAGGTTGTGAGTCAGAAAATCTGGCATTGTAAGTTTAGGAAACAGTCCTCCATTAAATGCGTTGCACACACAACTATTTGGGTTGAACTGTTCTGGAATAGTGTTGTAAATACAACTTAACCACTGATTTCAAGTTGTGTCCTCTTTTGGACAAACAAAGTAGTTTCACTTTCACAATGAAACAGTGTCTCCATGGCATGGCGATGGCGGCAGCAACATTACAACAGTGAGAATCAAAGTAGCACCTTTTTTTTTTTTTTTGTATGAACATTTGGGCGGTGTTATACAAAGTGGCGTAAACATGTGGGGGTATGTTTAATCGAGGCAATTAAGGAGGGCATGGACGAGTCTTAACTTTTATAAAGAATATCTCTTTGGGTTTGAGACTTTAGGGTTCTTATCTATGTGTGAACAGCTTGTAACACTACAAAGAGAAAGGAAAACTTGGATCAAATCGGATCATATGACCCCTTTAAATGCAAGAAGTCAGAGTGTTACAATTGCCCCTTTGGTGGGGATGATTGTAACACAGAAAAATAAGTCATATAAAACCACTGCATCTCAAATAAAAGCCTACCTCAAAGTAATCACTTTACTGCTGTAGTATCTAATAATGTTACTCAATATTATTATTATTATTATTATTTTTTTTTTAAATAAAACGTCTCATTTACAGTATAATACAGTGTTATTAGATGGTTAGCAGTATAGGTATAGGGAGGTTCTTGTCCAAATAAAGTTACATTTATTTAATAACATTTTTAAATATGATAATTTAAACACTGTGTTATTGCATACTGTTTTATATTATACTACAGTACTGAAATATAAATATCTACCACCTAACTACTATTTAAACAAATTTTATTAGTTCTGCTCAGAATGTAAAGCCCATTAATTATGAAATGAGTTCAGTTGGGCAATGTAGCATTGTTTACTAGTATGAATCCTTCATTAACAAGCCTTTGTAAAAACAATGGTTATTACATTTTTTATGAGGTAACAATCTCAGGAGTTGTGCTGTGGACGTCCATGACATGCAGAGTCCCACAAGGCTCAATTCTCACACCGCTCTTGTTTAGCCTGTACATGCTCCTGTAACGGATATGCAGATCATCGATTCATGGGTTAAATTCAGGCATGCAAATGAAACCTGTTTGCACTAAATGCCTGGCCTGGCGCCAGCCTGGCTGGACTTAAATTATTTACGATACCCGTGCGAGCCTCAAAGGAGAAATGAAAACCCCCAACCAAATTCCTGAACACAAAAAGAAACCTTTCTTAGAAGTTCCTTAATTTCATCATTTTATTAATAATATGTATTTTAAATATGTTTATGGATTGCATAAAATGGTTAATCCTTGTTATGTGAAGAGTATAAGTTGCTAGCTTATACTTTAGGAAATGTCTCTCCTCATTTTAACTTTCTCAAAGAGAGCCATGTTTATGTAACCCCCCACTCCTTGGCAGCTCCATAAAACTTTATGACCCCTGGGCAACAGGAGAGAAGCCAAATCACTGGTTTCTTTTCCCAATGCATTCTAAACTATTTCTTTTGTTTTTATGTTTTCTAAATGTATTACGTATTTCTTTTTAGTACATTAGAGGTTTCCCATATAAATTGGGACTATCTGCAGTGTTATCATGTGTTAATCAAATCTTTAAATGTGTGTAATTCTGCATTTGAATGTAACTTCATGTTTTGATCATTTATATATATTATTTTTGGTATCTGTGTAATCGTCATGCTTTGACAGACCCATTTATCTAGAGCAAAGTAATGAAAAATGTATTTAATCTGGAATTACGAACTTGCTAGAATATCCCTGATGAAATCGGACAACCCCTAAATCATTAGTGGGTGTTTTCTACAGAGACAAAGGAACTTTTTCCCGCTGCAGATCGCGGGCGTTCATTGGTGGTTCACGCGAACAGAGGCGGGAACCATCTCAATCTATAAGAGTCGACCGAACAAGGTCCGCCTCCTCTCTTTTTCTCGCTCTTGGTTCTCGGACACGCTGCTCTCCTGTGTGACCCTCGTCGCTCCCGCGAGTCCCTCGGCCCGCGCTCACATCGCCTGGTCTCTTCTTACGCTGACTCGCTTCAAAGTCACACATGATGTGACCAACGCGTTCATTTCGCCGTCCCCCTCAGCACAGGGACTGAGGAGAGGAAAGCCATCTTCATGGCTCCTTTGGAAGCTTTCATTTTTGTTGTTTGTTTTCTTTTCTTTACTAAGTTTATTCGACTATTCGCCTCTCCACACAAGGAAGACGAATTCTGGAACATTGTTTGTTGAACCTTTCAAATACAGCGCGAAGATGAACGAACACCCCTTTGCCACAAAGGACCAGGTGACCCCATGCTCACGCCAAGATCCAGAGCAGCTCAAACGCACGTCACCGCGCGCGTCGGTCTCCAGCCCACGCACATTGGACACTTTGCAAGTATCACTTTTCTATGGAGATTTTAAATGCTGCTTTAAAGTGTTGCTATTATTAGGGATGCTCCGATCACGATTGGCCGATCGTTATGCGCATCTCGTCCGTAAAGCCGGTTCTCCAATCAGCTGTTAATTCCATCAGGTGCGTGATTTCACATAGTGCAGCTGTTACTACACAGAGCCATTGTTAATAGAGAAGATGCGCAAATCCACTTCATTTTCAGCGTTTTTTGGCGCATCTTCTCTATTAACAACGGCTCTGTGTAGTAACAGCTGCTCTATGTGAAATCACGCACCCGATGGAATTAACCGCTGATTAGAGAACCGGTTTTACTGACGAGATGCGCATTAACGATCAAAAAGGTTACTGACTGATTTTCATGCCTGAGCTCATTCTGTGATCTCTCTCGCTTTCTCCATTCTCTCTCTCTCATTCTCGCTCACTCGCCCTCTCTCTCTCTCTCTCTCTCTTTTATTTGGATTCCGTTATGTCTTGTAAAGTTTACTGTCTGTATTGTCGTACGCATATTTACTCTGTGTGATTTGTAGTTTCGATGTATTATTAGTCAATTATTAAAAAACCATATATCAATGATTGGCTTGGACTCCACCCCACTCACATTACGAGTCACTGAGAGGTCTGATCTTTAGCTACAAGCTTTAAATTTAGAAACTAAATTTATCATAATGATAGGATAATGTTTTCATGGCCAGAGAATATTTTTCCTTGAATTATAAGAAGTGATAACTTTATTGGGAATTGATAGGTCAATCTGGTTTGCTGGACAAACCACTGTTTGATTTGCAGTAATTTACAGTAAGAGATATCACAACAATTGATATGAAGAATGGAATATTGACATATTAATGAATAAGTTACAGTGCCCTGTAATTAGTTATTGGTATAGGCAATTGAGCTTTTTTCATAATCAATAAAATTTAATGTAACTGTCATCTGAGATATATATTAATCATATTCCTGATTAATTATTCAAATTCCCTATATATCATTTGAGTTAATTATTATGTACTACTCATTGTTGTTACACTCCCACTAAGTTAAATAATGAGAAATAACCAAATTGCCTATCAAAGCTATGCTGATGATACCCAGATTTACCTTATCTCCAAAAGACTACAGCCCCATTGACTCCCTCTGCCAATGCATTGATGAAATTAATAGTTGGATGTTCCAGAACTTTCTTCAGTTAAACAAGTAAAAAAAAACTGAAGTCATTGCATTTGGAAACAAAGATGAAGTTTTCAAGGTGAATGTATACCTTGACTCTAGGGCTCAAACTAAAAATCAAGTCGGGAATCTTGGTGTGATTCTGGAGACAGACCTTAGTTTCAGTAGTCATGTCAAAGCAGTAACTAAACCAGCATACTATCATTTTAAAAAACAATTGCAAAAATTAGATGTTTTGTTTCCAGTCAAGACTTGGAGAAACTTGTTAATGCCTTTATCACCAGCAGGGTGGACTATTGTAATGGGCTGCTCCCTGGCCTTCCCAAAAAGAACATTAGACAGCTGCAGCTCATCCAGAACACTGCTGCTGCCAGGATTCTGACTAGAACCAAAAAATATGAGCATATCACACCAGTCCTCAGGTCCTTACACTGTCTTCCAGTTACATTTAGGATTGATTTGAAAGTACTTTTAGTTGTATATAAGTGACTAAATGACCTAGGACCGAAATATATTGCAGATATGCTCACTGAATATAAACAGACCACTCAGACCATTAGGATCGAGTCAGTTAGAAATACCAAGGGTTCACACAAAACAAGCGGAATCCGCCTTTAGTTACTATGCCGCCCGCAGTTGGAATCAGCTTCCAGAAGAGATCAGATGTGCTAAAACACTAGTCACATTTAAATCTAGACTTAAAACTCATCTGTTTAGCTGTGCATTTATTGAATGAGCACTGTGCAATGTCCGAACTGATTGCACAATATTTTCACTGTTTTTATTTTTATATTTTTATGTAAAATCATTTTCTAACTTTTTTTAATTAAATTTAAATAAGTACATTTTCATTCATTTTAAAAGATTAAAAATTGCTTGTTTTATTCTTGTTATTTTCGTAATTATTATTTTACTTTCTTTTATGTAAACAACTTTGAGTTACCATTGTGTACGAAATGTGCTATATAAATAAACTTGCCTGGCTTTGCCTTGCCTTGCTGAATTAATGTTTTGTCATGTGACAACACTTTAGCTTAAACATTTGTTGCTTATTGTATACTGTTTTACACACTATTCTAAAATTGTAGGCAGTAGGCAGTATGCAGTAAACAAGTATGCCATTTCGAACACAGCCAGTGTCTTTATGAATGGGTAATTGAATCATTGACTCATTGGAGATGGGCAACGGCTCAGCTGTGACTGTTTGAAACTATTTTCATTGAAGAAATAGAACAAAATCAGTCAATATTATTAAAGTCATAAAATGTAGGTCACTTAATATTAACATATTGTTTATTGAATTGTTGTTTTAATTTAATATTTAATTTAATAAATAATCTTTAAAATCTGTCAATCCAATTCATCACAATCTCAAATTCTATTTATAATCTCTACACTGCATAACAAATCTCTTATTTACACTGTCAGCACTTTGTTATAACAAGAGGATTTGTGAGCTTGCATAACTCAACAGTGAACAAAACTCCATTATTTTGAGCTGTGAGTGGATTCAAGGAATCAACATATGTCTGCGATACATTACTCAACGCTGCAAAGACAAGGAAGTAGAAATCTTTGAAATCCCCCTTAATGCAAACACAAATATGCAGATCGATACTCAAAACTAAGACAATAATATAAACATTAACTAAAAATATATATATATACCAATAACAATACCAAGAAAAGAAAAAAAAAAAAAAATCTGTCATCATTTACTCACCCTCAAGTTCTTCTGCTGAACACAAAATAATATATTTTGAAGAATTTATGTAACCAAACCGTTGCTGGTCCTCACTGACTTCCATAGTATTATTTATTTATTTATATTTATTTATTCATATGGTCCAGCAACTGCAAATGTGCAGAAGAAATTCATTCATATCTTACAACTATGGGAGAGCAAATTATGTTTGGTTCTATTCCACACACGAAGCAACCGTTTGACCTCGGAATATTTGTATTTTTTAAATAATTTTAATTATTGTGACTGTACTTGTATTTGCCTGTAATGTTCTGTTTTAAATTATTTTGTATAGAAAAAAATATATAAAAATTAGGGGTAAGGATTTGTGTTCAAGACTTTCTAAACAGAGTAATGTAAATTACATTATTGTGGCTATTAAAATAAAAAATGCCCGACATATTTGTCATAATGCCAAAAAAAAAAAAAAAACTCAATAAAAGTTAAATTTTAAATTAGAAAATTCCCATGCTCTTTGTGTCTGTGTATTGAAGCCAAAAGTTTACCATTTAAATAATTGAGTTTCTAGTTTGTTGAAATAGTGATGCCTAGGGTTACCTTTAGGTTCTGAATAGGAACAAGCAAGACACTTTTTTTCAGTTTCTGTTGTCTTCTAAATGAGACAGGTTGAAACGTGGCATGTACAAGTAGTGAGACATTGAGATCTCTGGCACTGCAGTTCATTAGTGATTTTCTCTACTGCCACCCATTAAATTTTGCATGTAGCCAGTGAAAGGGTGACACATACTAGGATGCTTTGGAAGTGTGCCATTCATTTAGCTAAAGGTGTGCATTTAGATAATGTTAGAAAGCCATCAACAAGTCAGTGATTCACTACCCTCTACGGACACCTTGGCAATTGAATCACCATTGGCTAGTAAATATTTAGTAAATTAGTATTAATATTAGTAAATATATATGTTTACTCGCCAGACTGATATATATATATATATATATATATATATATATATATATATATATATATATATATATATATATATATATATATATATATATATATATATATAATATTTGTAAAATGGCACAGTTTTTTTAAATACACTTTTAACATCAGTACACTTTTAACATCAGTCAGTCAAGATTTATAATAATCAAGTATTAGTTAATATAAATTAAGTAATTAGAAGTAAATTTGATAACCATGTTTGAATGGATATTAGTCATTTTAACTGAGCATTTTAACTTAAGAGGTGGTTGTTTTTACTGTCATTCTATGTTTTTGAGAAAAAAAAAAACATTGAAAAAACTAACAAAAATACTAATAGGATAATAATGATATGAATTCTAATAATAAGAACTATAAAACACACTAAGGATTGCTTAGGATTAATGAGCTGCTGTATTCATGAATATTAATCAGGTTTTGTGCGTTTACTTGAAATGATTTGCTGAAATCAAAACAAATCGAACTGAATCTTTTAAACAGTTCTTGTCTCCAATAAGCATTAATCCACAAATGACTTAAGCTTTTAACTTTTTTAATGTGGCTGACACTCCCTCTGAGTTAAAATAAACCAATATCCCAGAGTAGTTCATTTACTCAAACAGTACACTGACTGAACTGCTGTAAAGAGAGAACTGAAGATGAACACCAAGCCGAGCAAGATAATGAACGAAAGATTGAATCGTTCTCAAGTCAAGAACCGGTTGCATCGGTTTTCGGATCACCAGTAGTTCTTTCGGACAGTTCGATTCAATAAACTGGTTGAAGAAAACGGTTCACAGGATCTTTCGCACTCGCCGTAATGACGTCATTTGCGATGATTGTCCTTGATTCAAGCCTTCGGTTTACCTGCGCTCATAACACTAGCACAGAATCAGTTCAGAATCAATCACCAAAAAAAAAAAAAAAAAAAACAGTTCGGTTCTGCTGCTCTGTGTGTCAGTCTGCTTCACGCTGAATCACACATGTGCAGTATCATCATCTCCTTGGGTCTCGAATCAGATGCGTCTGACAGAAACGGTTCTTGACTCAAAAACAAATCAATCTTTTGTTCGTTATCTGGCTCAGCTCGGTGTTCATCTACAGTTCTACCAGAAAGACTCGGGAGATAGAGGAATGTACGAAGCATACATTTATTGACAGCTCAGCGAGCACAATTATAAATTTCTTTGGCGGAAGGCCCCGTCCATGGTTCGTAATCCGAGGGTAGCGAATCTGCATTTCCTGCCTGAAGACGAAGGCAGGGGCGCAGCAGACCCCCCTGGAAGGTAAGGACAGGACCATCCTGGTGGTGGTGGGGAGGGTGGAGGTTGTTGTCGCGTTGGCATCTGCGAACTCAAACATGTGTAAGTACGATCTTTTATACAGGAGTATAAAGACGTGATTGGATAATGATGAAGGTAATTAATGACGGAGTGATTGAGTCTTCCTGGCAGAACTTAGGCTAAAGCTTCCATTTCTACCAGAAAGACTCGGGAGATAGAGGAATGTACGAAGCATACATTTATTGACAGCTCAGCGAGCACAATTATACATTTCTTTGGCGGAAGGCCCCGTCCATGGTTCGTAATCCGAGGGTAGCGAATCTGCATTTCCTGCCTGAAGACGAAGGCAGGGGCGCAGCAGACCCCCAAAATTAGGTGGATTATGAGACCTCCAGACGGGGCCAGCCTTCCCCCCAAAAAAGTAGATGAAGTATACCCACCAGTTGTGAATCCTAAGGTTCCTGGAAGAAATAGAAAGAGAGTTAGCATGACCAGTATAAATGACGTTAGATTAAACTTCTTAAGTTTTTTACGGAAATAGCCGCAATAGGCCAGACACAGACAGCAACGATAGGCAGACACAGACAGCCACGATAGGCAGACACAGACAGCCACGATAGGCAGACACAGACAGGCCTCGATAGACCAACAGAAATAGCCACGATAGGCAGACACAGACAGCCACGATAGGCAGACACAGACAGGCCTCGATAGACCAACAGAAATAGCCACGATAGGCAGACACAGACAGCCACGATAGGCAGCACAAACAGGCCTCGATAGACCAACAGAAATAGCCACGATAGGCAGACACAGACAGCCACGATAGGCAGGCACAAACAGGCCTCGATAGACCAACAGAAATAGCCACGATAGGCCGACACAGACAGGCCTCGATAGACCAACAGAAATAGCCACGATAGGCAGACACAGACAGGCCTCGATAGACCAACAGAAATAGCCATGATAGGCAGACACGGACAGGCCCCGATAGGCCGGACATAAATAGCCACGATAGGCCAGACGCAGACAGCCACGATAGGCAAACGCGGACAGGCCCCAATTGGCCGAACATAAATAGCCCGATAGGCCAGACGCAGACAGCCACGATAGGCAGACACAGACAGGCCCAATAGACCGTACATAAATAGCCACGATAGGCAGACACAGACAGGCCTCGATAGACCAACAGAAATAGCCATGATAGGCAGACACGGACAGGCCCCGATAGGCCGGACATAAATAGCCACGATAGGCCAGACGCAGACAGCCACGATAGGCAAACGCGGACAGGCCCCAATTGGCCGAACATAAATAGCCCGATAGGCCAGACGCAGACAGCCACGATAGGCAGACACAGACAGGCCCAATAGACCATACATAAATAGCCACGATAGGCCAGACGCAGACAGCCACGATAGGCAGACACAGACAGGCCCCGATAGACCAACATAAATAGCCACGATAGGCCTCACGCAGACAGCCACGGTAGGCAGACACAGACAGGCCTCAATAGACCAACAGAAATAGCCACGATAGGCCAGACGCAGACAGCCACGATAGGCAGACGCAGACAGGCCTCGATAGACCAAACAATAGCCATGATAGGCAGAACACAGACAGCCTCGATAGACCGTACAGAAAAATAGCCATGATAGCCAGACACAGACAGGCCTCGATAGACCAACAGAAATAGCCACGATAGGCCAGACGCAGACAGCCACAATAGGCAGACGCAGACAGGCCTCGATAGACCGTACAGAAATAGCCATGATGGCCAGACACAGATAGGCCTTGATAGACCATACAGAAAAATAGCCATGATAGCCAGACACGGACAGGCCTTGATAGACCAACGGAAATAGCCACAATAGGCCAGACGCAGACAGCCACGATAGGCAGACATGGACAGGCCTCGATAGACCGTACATAAATAGCCATGATAGCCACACAGACAGGCCTCGATAGACCGTACATAAATAGCCACAATAGGCTAGACGCAGACAGCCACGATAGGCAGACGCAAGACAGGCCTCGATAGACCATGATTAGCCACGATAGGCAGACGCAGACAGGCCTCGATAGACCGTACATAAATAGCCACGATAGGCCAGATGCAGACAGCCACAATGGCAGACGCAGACAGGCCTTAATAGGCCATACAGAAATAGCCACAATAGGCAGACACAGGACAGGCCTCAATAGACCGTACAGAAAAATAGCCATGATGGCCGGACACGGACAGGCCTTGATAGGCCGTACAGAAATAGCCACGATAGGCCAGACACAGACAGCCACGATAGGCAGACACGGACAGGCCTCGATAGGCCGTACAGAAATAGCCATTATAGCCAGACACAGATAGGCCTCGATAGACCGTACAGAAATAGCCACGATAGGCCAGACACAGATAGCCACAATAGGCAGACATGGGACAGGCCTTGATAGACCATACAGAAAAATAGCCATGATAGCCGGACACGGACAGGTCTCGATAGACCGTGCAGGAATAGCCACGATAGGCCAGACACAGATAGCCACAATAGGCAGACATGGGACAGGCCTTGATAGACCATACAGAAAAATAGCCATGATAGCCGGACACGGACAGGTCTCGATAGACCGTGCAGAAATAGCCACGATAGGCAGACACAGACAGGCCTCGAAAGACCATACAGAAATAGCCACAAAGGCCAGACATGTACAGGCCTTGATAGACCATACAGATATAGTAACACCACCACCAGTAATTGCATGAATTTACCTGATTAGTTACAGGAGAGCTTGCTGAGCTTCAATAATGGTTTTGAATCAGGTTTGATGTATGATTCAAATGCTTAGGAAGACCATCTGCCCATGATCTTAACAGCTGATGTAGAGATCCCTCATTCAGCTGCTGAAGTAGCTGCCCCAATTCTGAATGAATGGCCAGTAGATAGACTGCAGCTTTGAGAACAGTGGTTAAGCGAGTTCTAAACAGCCTTGGAAAGGGGGCTCCGTTAGAAAAAATAGAGCTGGTGCGTTTTAGAAATTCTAGGTCGGATTTTTAAGAAATTTCACCATGCAGAGAAGGGACAGGATTATTGATTTTAGAATTGTTAAGGTGACACCAGAACCTTGCACATGGGTTTTTGAGTGCTTGAGGAGAGTGTGAAGAATTTTTGGTCCGAATCATAGATCTGAAGGAAATGCCGCGAGCAGGATCAAATGGATTGGTTTGAAGTGAATTCCCCTGGAAGCATAACCTGTAGAAGGCAGATAAACGCTGCCTCCAGAAGAATATTGAGGTACTTCGAAGGAAGGCCGTAGCAGATGGAAGTAATTAATTTTGCAATATGGGCAGGGTAATAGGCAGACATTTGTCTTTAATTTGTTGGAAGATTTAGCTAACCCCTCAAGTAGTAATGGAACTGAATAACCAAAAGGCTTGAAAATTAGATTATACAATTTAGCGTGGATTAGATGCTGGCAAGGAGTCTGCGAATAGAGAAATTAAGATTGCGATTTTTTTTTTTTTTTTTTTTTTTTTTTTAAAAACAAGAAAGGAGCAACGGTTGAAATTAGAATAGGAACGCAAAAATTGGAAGGAAAAACATTAGAAGCGGACCATGCAAACGTGTAGGCTTGATTGTAGAGGGAGCAACGCCTTAGAAATGTGATTTCCAGCTGACGTAAGCACTTCGTTTAGTATTATGTCTGCTAACGGAGGGCAGACTGAAGAATCCAGGTTGGCTGAGGGCACATCTGTCTGAAAGTTTTAAAAGTGTAAAGTGAAAGCCGCAACAGCCGAGTAAGAGTGATGAACCAACACCAGTAGATGCGCGAATATAAACAAGCCTTGATTGTAGCTTAACCCCTTAACTGTCACTCCCCAAATTTTTTTTTTTTTTTTTATATATATTAAGTTGAGGTATCGAAGGTTAAGTTTAAAATACGCATAAATCGAAGTGACTTAAGCTTACTAGCACACATTGCTAATCTTGATGTAAACAATTAAACATTGTTTGTCTTAGCAATCTTATCAAATTCTGAATATTTCCACCCTGTAACGAATAATTTTTCTGATGACGTCAGTTTGACAGCATGAGCAGAACCTACTTAACGCGCCCCTCCAGCCGTTAGTTAGTTATGAGTGATGGGCGGTCACACTGCACTTTTCTCTCCATTGACTTCCATTCATACGCATGCGAATGCGTCGGACCGGAAACGCAAGCTTATGCGAAAAATTTTGCATTTCGCTGCGTTCCAAAGTTCAAGTTTGGTGAACTCTGACCAGGGAATTTGAATAACGTGAGGATGTGGACCAGTAGAAGAGCGATACATTGCTGCATGACCCCTCTGTACAAAAATTCAAAAAGGAAGCGCTATATAACTTTAGCTGTTGCACAGCGTCCTAGTTTAGAATACATTAAAAGATTTATAAAAGAAAAGAAGCTGCATGGTTTGTAGTGTCGACGGGAACAGGTGATACATTGGAATGACAACGTTTTATAATTTATTTATTTTTTTCTCTTTCTCTCTCTTTCTTCTCCCCCTCCTCCCCTTAGGGTGTATATATTTATAGAGAGATACGGAGTAACGTTACAATATAAAACGCTTTCGACGCCGTTGCAAAAGACACAGTGCTAGAAACATAATAATCCATCTTGTGAAAATTGAGGGGAGACTGTTTTATCTTGCTCCCGCCCATATTCGCAGTGGCGTTCGAAATAATTTCGCATGTTTAAAGTCTAGTGTGACCGCGCCTTGAGACGGAGACCAGGAGTGCAAACAAACCATGCCTGCTAATTAATATTCGGTTTAAACTGGAGATCTGTCACTACTCTGAAATAAGGTCAGCAGCAACTCGTGTCACGTGGAGTAATATATGCCTGCTGACTGAGCATTGAGCCGAATCTTACCTACGACTCAAAAGAAGGGTCCATACGCATCAGCTTGGTAGATCCAGTGTTCATAATTCGCTAGCCCAAGAGTAAGCCATGTAAAGATGAGGTGAGAGCAGCGGTTCCCTGCATCTGCAACCATAGAATCCCATTAGAGTATGAACTTTTCAGGAATAACGCAAATGAAAGACTGAATAAACAAATATTAAAGCATAGGATTAAAACAGCGAATCTCAAGTGTGCTAGACAGAGCTTTTTTTTTTTTTTTTTTTTTTTTTTTTTTAAGAAATGCGAAAAATCTTTATCAGTATAAAGATTGTAGCGTTTATGATGAGCCTTAAAGTGCCTCATTACGAAGAAGTTATTCAGAAAATTGCATGCACTATGATCAACATCTTAATTATGCTGTGCAAGTCTGCTAGATAAACAAGCACGAAACGCCCAGTGCTTTATTTGAACGTGTAAGTATAAATCCTTGCAGAGAATAAATTAATGCCCAGGCGCCGCAAGTGCATAGAACGAAATGATACTTATAATGCTGTAGACTTGTGAAGTGATGGAGGCGAGATGCCAAAGAGACCGGCAGCCTTAATTCTGTCTGCTGGTCCGGAGAGACTTCATTCGTGCAGGTTCACGTGAGCGTACAGATGAATATTTGTTGATTGAGACCAAAGTCTTTTCAGGTGTTGAGACCCAAGCAGCACTGACGCGACATCTCGGAAAGCACCAGCGTTGCCAAGACCGTATTTTTTTTTTTTTTGTGGGATGCCTTTTCTGTCCTGGGTTTGAGGTGACCCCAATAGTGTTATATATAGCCCCTATAATGTGAATTCTACCGATAAATCCCTTTTGAACGCGATTGGGCTATTTTTTTTTTTTTTTTTTTTTTTTAAATAGTAGTAACTGGCGGTTTTGAGAACCTGGCAACCCTGGCCTGGAAGCACACGGAACTCCGCCAATGTTCACATCCTCTGCCGAGAAAAGCTTGTAAATCATCCAACACAAACGACTGCAGATGATCGCCGCCACACGGAGCTAAGCCAACGATCTCGTGTGCATCTTAGAGGAACGTCAAACTCTAGATAGTTTGCGGGGCACGAACTTAATTACAGCAAGGAGATGAATAAACACAACAGCTTGAGCAAGTACAATCGCGTCGGAATCTGTGGTTGTTGTCGCGTTGGCATCTGCGAACTCAAACATGTGTAAGTACGATCTTTTATACAGGAGTATAAAGACGTGATTGGATAATGATGAAGGTAATTAATGACGAAGTGATTGAGTCTTCCTGGCAGAACTTAGGCTAAAGCTTCCATTTCTCTCTTCACAGCAGTTCAGTCAGTGTACTGTTTGAGTACATTACTCCGGGATATTGGTTTGTTTGAACTCAGAGGGATTGTCAGCCACGTTAAAAAAGTGAACAGCTTAAGTAATTTGTGGATTAATGCTTATTAGAGGCGCGAACCGTTTTAAATGATTCAGTTCGATTTGGTGAACTGGTTCAAGAAGATCCGGTTACATCGAATGATTAGTTCGCAAACTCTTTCTCACAACAGACACGGAAGAGACGACAATTCTGAATGAAGTCGTAGTGTTTGCTATTTTTGGACCAAAATGTATTTTCAATGCTTCAAAAAATTCTAACTGACCCTCTGATGTCACATGGACTACTTTGATGATGTTTTTCTTACCTTTCTGGACATGGACAGTACACCATGCACACAGTTTCAATTGAGGGACTGAGAACTCTCATGAGGGTGAGATATTAATGACATAATTTAGATTTTTGGGTGAACTAACCCTTTAAGACAGGAATCTTATCAATAAATAAGAATTATGTTATGTGGAGGGGTTGGGATGAACTCAGATGCAGACAGGATGTAACAAACACAGGGTTTATTAACACAAAAAGGGGAAAACAAAACCCACGAGGGGGAAAACAATGACTAGGGGAGACACTAAATAACTCTACAAAACACAATAAACAAGGTAAACAAAGACTCTGAACACTAACTACTAACAAACACTCACGGTAGTACAAAGACTTCTTAGAGGGGTTACAAGGACACGATATCTCAGGAGACTGACAGGAAGAAACACATATGTGGAACAATCTCAGACGTGGAACAATGACAAATGAAGAACAATCTCAAATCACAAGTGAGGTACAATCACAAATCACAAATGAACCGACGAAAGACAGAGCACACTAGGAGATCTAAATAGGGGAACAATTAAGACACGACAGGTGGCACAGATAGGACAATCACGACAAGACTAGGATAACAAGGGGGGCGGGGCAAGGGAACGAGACAACACAAGCACATGGCCCAAAGACAAGGCCATGTGCTTGTACACAAAACACGGGTCTGCCATGATCCTGCCTCAAGACTAGGGAAAATCAAGGACACGAGGGCAGAATCATGACAGTACCCCTCCCTTAAGGAGCGGCTTCCAGATGCTCCTCAAGGGAACATCAAACACGGGACATGACTGACATGACAGACTGGGACACAGACACAAACCAACAAGACATGACAAATAACAACAAAGGCAAACATGAGTACACAACGGCAGGGTTAGGGTGACAAATCAAAAAAAAACAAACAGGGAAGGGGAGGAGGCGGGAGCACAAAGTTCATGGGGGACAGACCAGGGTGGGTGGGAGGGGTAGGGATCTTAGGAGGACAGGACGAAGGCTGACGACGGGGGGTACGGGCAGGTCTGGGTGGTGAGGGGTGGGGAGGGGTCTCGGGACAACTGACAGGGGACATGACAGGAGCAGACACGGGACGCGGGGCAAGACTTACGGGACGCGGGGAGACGACAGCTGGACACGGGGGGACAACATCTACTGGACACGGGGGGACAACATCTACTGGACACGGGACATCTACGGGACACGGGGCAACATCTACTGGACACGGGGGGACAACATCTACTGGACACGGGGGGACAACATCTACTGGACACGGGGGGACAACGGCAGGACACTCGGGATTTCTGGGGACAGGGTCTGGGGACAAGACAGGACTGACGGGGACTTCTAAAATTTGAACAAGACGGGACAAATAATCAGAAAAAGACTTTACAGCAATTATAATGGGCATCTCCTTGCGAGATGAGACCGACTGTAGTAAAGCCTTGGCTGCAGAGTCGGCCGCGGCTCTCTCCTCCGCCCTCGTGGCTGCTGACTAAGTAACAGTTTTCCTAGTCACGGTTCGGGGTCAAAGGTCACCGCTGCTGGCTCGGGCACGCAAGCTCTCTCCGCAGCTGGCACGGGCACGCCAATGCTCGCCGCTGCTGGCACGGGCACGCCAATGTTCGCTGCTGCTGGCTCGGGCACGCCAGCTCTCTCTGCTGCTGGCACGGGCACGCCAGCTCTCTCCGCTGCTGGCTCGGGCACGCCAGCGCTCTCTGCTGCTGGCACGGGCACGCCAGCGCTCTCCGCTGCTGGCTCGGGCACGCCAGCGCTCTCCGCTGCTGGCTCGGGCACGCCAGCGCTCTCCGCTGCTGGCTCGGGCACGCCAGCTCTCTCCGCTGCTGGCACGGGCACGCCAGCCCTCTCCGCTGCTGGCTCAGGCACGCCAACGCTCACCGCTGCTGGCACGGGCACGCCAGCTCTCTCCGCTGCTGGCACGGGCACGCCAGCGCTCTCCGCTGCTGGCACGGGCACGCCAGCGCTCACCGCTGCTGGCTCGGGCACGCCAGCGCTTACCGCCGCTGGCTCAGGAGACCTCACCGACTCAGGAGGAGACAGGGTTACAGGAACGGCAGGCCCCTTCTTCTTCCTCTTCCTCCTTGGCCGCGGTGCAGGGGCCACAGCTGGGTCAGAGGTGGGTTGGGGGAGTTGGGTCTCGGGCAGGGCAGACTCGGACGCCGAAGACTCTGAAGCCGACTCCCACGACAATCGTCTCCCACGCTTCCAGGGGAGACTGATGGCTGTGGAAGGCGCCTCAGGACTCTGGGAGGGAGCTGCCTGTTCCCCCAGTGTAGTAACTGCCAGGAGATGACCCTCGGGGATCACTGGCAGCTGGGTAGATGGTTGGGACCTCTGGGGGGTTCCCTGCGGCGCTTCCTGGGAGAACTTCTCCCACAGCCGGGCATAATTGTGGAGAACCCACTCGTTCTCAGGCGAGTATGGCAGGGCAACCCTTTTCTTCTCAGCGGGGGACGACATCCAACATTGTTGGCGGAACTCCAATTGGGATTGAGGAGTGGAGGACATCCTGTCTGCTGAGTTCCTATTTGGTCGGTTCATTCTGTTATGTGGAGGGGTTGGGATGAACTCAGATGCAGACAGGATGTAACAAACACAGGGTTTATTAACACAAAAAGGGGAAAACAAAACCCACGAGGGGGAAAACAATGACTAGGGGAGACACTAAATAACTCTACAAAACACAATAAACAAGGTAAACAAAGACTCTGAACACTAACTACTAACAAACACTCACGGTAGCACAAAGACTTCTTAGAGGGGTTACAAGGACACGATATCTCAGGAGGCTGACAGGAAGAAACACATATGTGGAACAATCTCAGACGTGGAACAATGACAAATGAAGAACAATCTCAAATCACAAGTGAGGTACAATCACAAATCACAAATGAACCGACGAAAGACAGAGCACACTAGGAGATCTAAATAGGGGAACAATTAAGACACGACAGGTGGCACAGATAGGACAATCATGACAAGACTAGGATAACAAGGGGGGCGGGGCAAGGGAACGAGACAACACAAGCACATGGCCCAAAGACAAGGCCATGTGCTTGTACACAAAACACGGGTCTGCCATGATCCTGCCTCAAGACTAGGGAAAATCAAGGACACGAGGGCAGAATCATTACAAATTAGAATAAGGATTAGGGTGAGGGAATAAAAAATACAGTTTGTCCAGTTTAAAAATTTTTAACTCCTATGGAAAGTTTCCATTAGGACACAACTCAGTATAATGACATGGGTATGACACAGGTATTACAAGGAGAGGGGAACTTATGAGGACATAACCCATGTCCCCATTTTTCAAAATGCTTATCAATCATAATGAGAATGAATGAGTTTTTTTTTTATTTTTTTTGAGAAAGTAAAAAATGCACAAAGTTTCCTGTGAGGGTTAGGTTTAGGGGTAGGGTTGGTTCTACAGTATAAAAACCATTATGCCTATGGGATGTCCCCACTTTTCACAAAAACAAATGTGTGTTTGTGTGTGTGTTTAATTAGCCCCAGAGAAGTCTTGCTAATGAAAAACCTACACTAGTAATTCAAAAGTAGCAGGCATTGACACCTTGCCCCCCTCTATAACAGTCCAGCTCTGCAGTTCCACATGAGTGGAGTTTGTAATATGCTGGCAAACCACCATCAGTGCCGGGCACCCTTTCAGTGGAGCATATGCTACAGCAAAACACCCCCCTCTGGGTCGATGGGAAACATTGGCATATGGGTATATTTTGGTTCTTAGCCTTTTCCTCCCTACTGTGTATTATTGGTTGCTTAAACCTGGCATGGTCGATCATCTAATCCATGACTGGCTGCTTCCCAGAGCATTCAATAAATACAGCCACCAGCTAGCCTGAGGACATCAATGCTATTCTCTGTTGTGGTCAAGTTAAATGTGAGCCCTGCCTTGTGATCTTACAAGTCGAATCATCATCATCCATTCTGGAGACAAAGCGAAATCTAAATGACCTTTTTTTTTTTTTTTTTTACCGTGAAATAAAAAACACACAGAGAAAAGAGCAGAGCACAGCACAATGTCTAAGTGAATTATTTATTTATTTATTACTTATTTTTATTTATTTAGTTGACCAAATTTATTAGCTTATCCTTCAGAAAGGATTGGAGAACTTCTGGAAGAGTTCACATTCTCAGCTTTTTCTTTTTCTCTTATACTGTGCATTAGTATTAATAAAACTTTTTTTACGGTATGTCTACTGCCACAAAGTGTGAAGGAAAAAGACACCACCTTTTTCATTCCTTTTGAAGATGAGTCTCCTCCCATACAGAAGCTGTGAGAAGATGCTTTTTAAATGATTTGAGGAAATGTTTGTGGTTTGATTGAAATTGAATCAGGTGAATGAATGATGATGTGATGCAGATTAAATGCGGTACGAGAATTGATGTTTGCACATCGCACACAGGCTCTCTTAGTCTGTTGGTGCTGTAGTGGTCTCATTGTCAAGTAACTTTCTGGCATTGGATTACAATTACTGTAGCCACACATCCGTACACACGCATACACTTATTGCCCTATTGCTTAATTTCCTGGACATTTGCGTCAATGCCTTAATGAAGCCTCCTGGACAAAATAAATGGGCCTCTACACCATGTTACATCAGATATGTATTGTCAGAGCAAATCACCAACAGCCTCTCTGAAACAACAGAGGTCTGTTTTCAGTCATGGAACCGTGAGAATGGTAAACAAAGACAAGAAAGAAAACCTTTGTTTTTTTGGATTAAGCACAATATTTTAGTGATTGCTGTGCTGGGATTTCATGAAGATATTCTTCTGTTTTGTTTTTTAATTTTTATGGGGTTTTTTTTGCAGGGGGGGGGGGGGGGGGGTTGGGGGGTGGTCTTAAAATCTTTCTAGAACCACAATGAATCCATTGAAGTGAAATTAGAATATAACCACAAAACCTGGACAACTAAGACCATGCTGTTCTGTCAAAGCTAAGAGAACAATTGAAAAGAGTTTCCAGAGAGAGTGAAAGGAGAGAGAATCCAGTTGCTGAGTTACAAAACTTATTTGCTGGAATGGCAGAAGCTGTTCTGATATCTCTTCAACACTTCATAGATAGAGAGCAGCCAGAATGAATACACTTGAGTTTGCTAGAAACCGTTTGGAAAAAATAAATTAATAATACAAAAATATTGTTGTTGTCTGATTCTGATATGGATCTCTTTAAAAGCAAAGTGCTATATATTTTTTAAACGAAGTATGGCCCAGTGCCCAGGTAACATAATTCTAACAAAGTGATTTGGACAAAAACGGAAGCACCTGTCATGGGCTGGCAGGCTCCTAAACTTCCAAATATGTGAATATGACCCCTTTTGCTGATATTATCAATCAATCTTATCAGATTAATTTTGATCGTTCACTTTTATTTTATATCCGTGACTGTAGTACACCTGCAAAGCGTTAGCACTCGTTAGCTTGTCATTGGCGTTTTCATTCGAACCTATCGCTGTTTTCTTTTCTTTTCTCCTCTCCTCTCTCTCGCTCCAGTTTTTCACAAATTCATCAAACAACTGCAGTAAGAATATTTCATCAAGCACGGTGAGTAATGGCTTCTCCTGCTTTTGTTATTTGCACCTCTTGCCACATGTATCTATCTCTGTCGCAGATGAGGGAGTCACATGTGATAAATGCAGGGAAATTGTTAGGCTGACAGAGAAGATTTCAGAATTAGAGACACGCATCCAAACTTTAATTGAGGACAGTAAGAATGTTAGGGCTCTAGGTACGGCTTTGGATGCGTCTAGCTCAGGGATTCCTTTACATTGTTCAGTTCCGGCAAAAAGAGCCCCTGCAGCAGGGCAACTGGGTGACATTGAGGCAGCGTAGTCGTGGGTCAAAACACCGCACTTCTGTTCCGATCAAAACATTAAACGGGTTCTCCCCACTCAGTGATGCACCCACTGAGAAACCTGATGAAAGTGCTCTAGTTATTGGTGATTCTATTGTACGGAACATGAATATAGCGACAGCAGCCACCATAGTGCTGGCTAATGCTAAATGTAAATATAGTAAGATTGTTATTCATGCCGGCGCTAATGATATTTGACTTTGCCAGTCGGAGATCTCTAAAAATGTCTAAGTGATGCCCACAGAATAACATAGGTTTCATAGACAATTGGACGAGCTTTTGGGGCAGGCCTGACCTGTTGAAAAAAAATTGGTCTTCATCCCTCCTGGGGTGGCGCCACTCTTCTCTCTAGAAATATGGCAAATAGTCTTAGTGTTTATACTTGACTAACTGGGGCCCAGGTCAGGAAGCAGACAGACGGGCTAAACCGACCGTCTGCTAGCTGCCTCACGTCACAGAGGTCAGCTAATTCTCAGCACATAGAGACTCTTTCACCTAGATATCACACTATAGAGACCGTGTCTGTTCCCCGAACTAGAAAATACAAAAAACGTCCAAACCAAGTTAAGATTATCAATTGAATTGAGGTTCAACAAATAAAAAACAGATGCAATATGGATAAACAAATGATAAAGCTTGGCTTATTGAAAATCAGATCCCCAGTGTTGGGCAGTAGCATCGCTACAAGTAGCGAAGCTACTAGTTTAACTACATTTATCAGTAGCTTGGTCGTAGCTTCGCTACTTTCTGAATCAAATAGCTTTTCAGTAGCGAAGCTCTTTTTTTTACCAAGTAGCGTGGTAGCTTCCACACAAGCTACATTTTCGCAAGCATTTCTGAAGCTCAAACTCAAATCGGGAAATACAACTGCTAAGATCGCTGATCCTGGATCAGTAGTGACGCGACGGCGCTACTTCATCTTGTTCATGTTCACGGTGGATAGCAACCAACCATCTTTATGATGCATTACCGCCACCTTCTGCTCTGGATGGTACCACTCCTTGGCCAGTCAGGCAAAAAATTATTTGATGAAATGATGGCATAGGATGAGGTCGGAGAACAGTTAATCCCGAGGAGTGAGTCGCCGTGGCCGTACCTCGACAAGTACATGGCACTGACCGAGATAACAGAGAGAAAATATGTTTTCAGATGCTGCTTGTAAAAATTATCAGGGTCCGCCCTTACAAAAGGAAAATATGTTTACCAATATATTTCTTAAAATATATTGTGATATATTGTAATATATTATTTTCCCTTTTCATTTCTAATATTTTATATATTTAAATACATGTAATAATATATTGATGACACATATATTATATAATATATTGCAAAATATACAAATGATTGCCGCTTTCAATATATTGCAATATATTGGAAAAATTAATACATATATAAGAATATATGCCTAATATATTACATGATATTTTCCAATATACTGCAATATATTTTTGTTTCATAAGGCCCAGCCTGGCCATTTTTTTGTACTGTTTGGAGGTCTTGCATTTTGTTCTGCAAAGTCCTACAGTATATTAAGCATGCCCATGCAACAGGTGCATACACTTACTTGTGTGCACATTGTTAATTACATGTATTTTGATTGTTTTTGTTGCCAAATTGATAAGGAACACAAAAAACTATTAAACTAAACAATTACACCTGCCTATCTGTTTGACTGGCAGTTTTGAGCACTGAGATAGCATTGACTTGTAATAAAACGTGTTCAACATACATATTTAATTTTAAAAGTAGCTTAGATGTAGCAAGCTACTGTTGATGTAGCTTAGCTTGCTACATTTCCCAGGGGGTAGCTTCAGTGTAGTGAAGCTTCATTTACTGTAGAGTAACTGGTAGCTCAGCTCACTACATTTTCCAAGTAGCTTGCCCAACACTGCAGATCCCTTTCTACGAAAACACTTTTTGTAAATAATATGATCACTGATCATAATATAGATTTGCTCTGTTTGACAGAAACCTGGCTAAAACCTGATGATTACATTATTTTAAATGAGTCCACCCCCCAAGATTACTGTTAGAAACATGAGCCTGATCTAAAAGGCAAAGGGGGAGGTGTTGCTTCAATTTATAACAATGTTTTCAGGATTTCTCAGAGGGCAGGCTTCAAGTATAACTAGTTTGAAGTACTGGTGCTTCATATAACATTATCCAGAGAAACAAATGTTAATGATAAATCCCATTATGTTTGTACTGGATACTGTATACAGGGCACCAGGGCACCATACAGACTTTATTAAAGAGTTTAGTTATTTTACATCCGAGTTAGTTTTGGCTGCAGATAAAGTTTTAATAGTTGGTGATTTTAATATCCATGTTGATAATGAAAAAGATGCATTGGCATCAGCATTTATAGACATTCTGAACTCTATTGGGGTTAGACAACACGTTTCAGGACCTACTCATTGTTGAAATCATACTCTAGATTTAATACTGTCACATGGAATTGATGTTGATAATGTTGAAATTATGCAGCCAAGTGATGATATCTCAGATCATATAGCCAAAATTGTAAATTCTACTTCTTATTATAAGTATGGAAGAACCATCACTTCTACCACAAAAGACTGCTTTTTAAGTAATCTTTCTGATGTATACAAATTCCTTAGCATATCCAAAACCTCAGAACAACTTGATGATGTAACAGAAACTATGGACTCTCTCTTTTCTAGCACTTTAAATGCAGTTGCTCCTTTACGCTTAAGGAAGGTTAAGGAAAACAGTTTGACACCATGGTATAATGAGCATACTCGCACCCTAAAGAGAGCAGCCTGAAAAATGGAGCGCAGCTGGAGGAAAACAAAACTAGAAGTATTTCATATTGCTTGGCAGGAAAGTAACCTATCCTACAGAAAAGCATTAAAAACTGCTAGATCCGATACTTTTCTTCTCTTTTAGAAGAAAACAAACATAACCCCAGGTATTTATTCAATACAGTGTACAAAATACTAAATTAATGAAAAATAAAGCCTCAACAAGTGTTGACATTTCCAAACACCACAGCAGTAATGACTTTATGAACTACTTTACTTCTAAAATCGATCCTTTTAGAGATAAAATTGCAACCATTCAGCCATCAGCTACAGTATCGCATCAGACAGTGCACTATAGACCAACCTGAGGAACAGTTCCACTCATTCTCTACTATAGGAGAGGAAGAATTGTATAAACTTTGTTAAATCATCTAAACCAACAACATGTATGTTAGACCTATTCCATCTAAGCTCCTAAAAGAGGTGCTTCCAGAAGTCATAGGTCCTCTTCTGACTATTATTAATTCCTCATTGTCATTAGGATATGTCCCCAAAACCTTCAAACTGGCTGTTATTAAGCCTCTCATCAAAAAACCACAACTTGACCCCAAAGAACTAGTTAATTATAGACCAATCTCGAATCTCCCTTTCTGTCCAAGATACTAGAAAAGGTGGTATCCTCACAATTATATTCCTTCTAAGAGAAAAAATTGTTCATGTGAGGATTTCCAGTCAGGATTTAGACCGCATCATATTACTGAGACTGCTCTCCTTAGAGTTACAAATGATCTGCTCTTATCATCTGATCGTGGGTGTATCTCTCTATTAGTTTTATTGGATCTTAGTGCTGCATTTGACACAATTGACTACAACATTCTTTTGCATAGACTTGAACACTTTGTTGGCATTAATGGAAGTGCATTAGCATGGTTTAAATTGTACTTATATGACCGCCATCAGTTCGTAGCAGTGAATGAAGATGTATCATATCGATCACAAGTGCAGTATGGATTACTACTCTTCACACTTTATATGTTACCCTTGGGAGATATCATCAGGAAACATGGTGTTAGCTTTCACTGTTATGCTGATGATACTCAGCTCTATATTTCTTCGCGGAGACCAAGACAACTAGAGCCCCAGATACAGATCCCCTGTAAAGACCTTGTCTCAGAGGACCACCAGGACAAGATCACAGGAAACAGATGATTCTTCTGCACAATCTGACTTTGCTGCAGCCTGGAATTGAACTACTGGTTTCGTCTGGTCAGAGGAGAACTGGCCCCCCAACTGAGCCTGGTTTCTCCCAAGGGTTTTTTCTCCATTCTGTCACTGATGGAGTTTTATCATCTACAGAGATATCGTTGACTGGATTGCAAATAAATGCACAAAATTATCATTTTGCATTATTGCCACACTGTTCTCCTAATGAATGTTGTTCAGTTGCGTTGACGCAATGTATTTTGTTTAAAGCGCTATATAAATAAAGGTGACTTGACTTTGTTTTTTCTTCTCTTCCTCTACTTTTGTGCAGAGTGTGTGAGACATGAGACACAGTTCAGTGCAGTATATTCTGGACTGTGACGATACTGTACCATGAGCATGTGATGCTGCTAAGCTTGAATTTAAGTTAACAGTAAAAGTCTTATCAGTGTGATATTTGTTGTGCCTCCTGTCCCAGTCTCCTGTCTCCTGTACTCTCCGTACATGCTTGTTGTTGGCAGCAACTTTTTGTTGTTGTTGTTGGCTTCCTCAGTTATAACACTATCTTTGAAAACTATCTCACCTTGTAGTGATGGTATTTTAAAGTAATATTGTAGCATCTTGCATTTTATAAACCTGTGCATTTTTAGAGTCAGAATTAGATTTAATATTGTTGTCCTTTGCAGAGATGTTGTTTTAAATAATGTTATGACAGAGGCAGTTTAACCAGTATGTTATTTTCCCCCTGAGGTGAGGTTGTATGAAAATGGCATACAGGATAGGGTTTTAATTGATCAGCAAATGATTGTATGCACTTAATTTACATTACATAATAGTGATAAAGCATTTTTTTGGTAAGTTTTTGTTTGGAAAGTTTTAAAGTGGGAACCATCTGAACATCAGTCAGTGTGTTATTAATGTTACTAATGTGTTAATGTTAACAAATGTTTGTTAGACCTTTTGAATAATTTTAAACATAACTTGTTCACAGTTCCACAGAGTAGCTACCTTTTTATTAAGGGCCAATGGAATCTATTTTATTTTCCCCTAAATTATGCTGGAATTCTTTCCATTTTATTTTATTTTTTCTTTGTTGCATGATAATCCTTAATAATATTGTTTATTTTTATAACATTTTGATAATCACAATATATTTCCATCATTATTGAAATCAATCTATTTTTCATATATCTATTTTGGCAGAAGCTTGTGAAGTGAATCTCAGATAAGCACTGGAGATGAAGTTCATGTGCTCATATCTTCATATAGTGAGACGCTGAAAACACTCATTCACAAGCAGAGACAAGCAAAACATGCAGACTTATTAGTCACATGCTCTGACTGGGTGTTGTTGTGTTTATTTCTGATGTGTGATTGGCTGTTAGATGAATCCATACTGAGAACAACTGAGAAACGAGATTATCATTGTTATTGACAAATTAAATTGATCTCTGTATGATATTGTTTATTGCCCATGCTTAATTACAAGAATTGTTTTTTGGAGAATTTACAGGAAAGGGGACAATTTTGCCCAGGCTTGATCACTCGTAATCTACTACGGTTAGCGTCCGCATAGGCTGCACTGCTGGGTGAATGTTACATCACCAAATTAATAAGGAATTTACTGCATGACCAGACAAACTGTAGCTGGAAGCTGGTGCTACACCTCAGCAACTGCAGCCCATGTATTTGAATAAGGCACTCTAATGTATCATAAGAGTATCCATGTTTTCATACTCAAGCATTATTAGGTGGTTGTTACTGTGAGGGGTTTCAGGACCCCTATTTTTTTTATAATCCCCCACAATCCTCTCAGGCTTATTTAAATATAGTGAAATACATAGGTTTAAATAGTGCACAAAGGTCAGTGCAACCTAATGCTTGGCTGGCACTAATAACAAACATAAAATGTCAGGGATTGACTTGTGACATTAAAGTCCAAAACATTTGTTTCTCTCCACTCACCTAATCAGCAATCTCCAGCTATCTTATAGCTTTTTATGGCCACCTATGAGGGTGAGTGTGTTTTGCCCTCTACTGCGGGCAAGCCGCATTTCCATAAACACTGTTAAATCATTATTGGTTGAGCTCTCTTAAATGTGCAGTAAGATTGATGTTGCATAGCCCTCACGAATATATATATATATATACATATATGAAACATATTGTCATATGAAGTAAGAACATATATGAAACCTATTATAAACTGAAACTATTTCATATATTAACATACATATCTAGCCCATGCAAAATGTATGTTTATGAATGTGTGTAATGATGTTCATGTCTCTTGGTTTCTGCCCTGTTCCCTCATGTGTTCTTGCGATGTGCTACCTCAGTTAATGTGTTTTGTTGTGATTGGTTTTAAAAATGTGTTGTGTGACCCAGTTTGTTTGATAAAAGATGCATTCGACTTCCTACAGTACAGACCTATCAGTGGCTGACTTGAAGCAGTGCATGCCGGTTAGAAATTTTCTCCGACTTGAACTGGCACCAACGCCACGTCACTGTCATGTGTGGAATCAAAGTACCACGATAGCATTTCGAGAGTAGCCGGCTGACTCAGCTGGTCCAGATTCTCAAGAGTGACTGCAGGAGCTCTGATGATGACACAGCTGTTTCACGATTGGCCAAATTCACCACATGACAACAATGATGTGTTTTTAACATCTTCAATTTCAAATCTGTTTTTAGAACAGTAAAAGCTTTTTTTTTACTGTAGTCGCAATGTTACATCGAGTCACATGTAATAAAAAACACTGATAAAGGCAAATATTCCTCCACTTTATTGGTATTTAAATAGTATATATTTAACTTTATTCTTGAACAGATGGCGCTGTATTAAGCAGTATATAAAAAGTGTTTCTGTTGCTCATGAAAACCTTTCTGAAACATCTGTGCATTTGGCAAATATTGGATGTTATTCACTTCATCCATGATACGAGTAACACAGTGAGAGCATCACTGGGAGCAGAAAGTGTCTGACTTGTCTCCGCTTTCAATTCTGCCAGCGGCTATTCTCGAAGATATGTCTGCGCAGTGCTGCAAGTCGAATATACCATATATAGCCTTCATGTTTCATTGTTCATTGTCTAGCACACCTTGAGCACTCATACATCCCTATGTAACATCATACTACCACTGAACTTCACTATGGGAACCAGGCAGTTTCCACTGTACTCCTCCGTTATCAACACCATGCCATTTTGGATGCTGTTAGATCCAAAATGATTGACTTTGCCTCATGAGACTAGAGTGTGGATTAAGACCCAAAGGTCTTATATTTTGTTAATATGGGCTCTGGAAAAGGTTTAATAATTTATAATTTGGTTTTAAAAATGTGTTGTGTGACCCAGTTTGTTTGATAAAAGATGCATTCGACTTCCTACAGTACAGACCTATCAGTGGCTGACTTGAAGCAGTGCATGCCGGTTAGAAATTTTCTCCGACTTGAACTGGCACCAACGCCACGTCACTGTCATGTGTGGAATCAAAGTACCACGATAGCATTTCGAGAGTAGCCGGCTGACTCAGCTGGTCCAGATTCTCAAGAGTGACTGCAGGAGCTCTGATGATGACACAGCTGTTTCACGATTGGCCAAATTCACCACATGACAACAATGATGTGTTTTTAACATCTTCAATTTCAAATCTGTTTTTAGAACAGTAAAAGCTTTTTTTTTACTGTAGTCGCAATGTTACATCGAGTCACATGTAATAAAAAACACTGATAAAGGCAAATATTCCTCCACTTTATTGGTATTTAAATAGTATATATTTAACTTTATTCTTGAACAGATGGCGCTGTACTAAGCAGTATATAAAAAGTGTTTCTGTTGCTCATGAAAACCTTTCTGAAACATCTGTGCATTTGGCAAATATTGGATGTTATTCACTTCATCCATGATACGAGTAACACAGTGAGAGCATCACTGGGAGCAGAAAGTGTCTGACTTGTCTCCGCTTTCAATTCTGCCAGCGGCTATTCTCGAAGATATGTCTGCGCAGTGCTGCAAGTCGAATATACCATATATAGCCTTCATGTTTCATTGTTCATTGTCTAGCACACCTTGAGCACTCATACATCCCTATGTAACATCATACTACCACTGAACTTCACTATGGGAACCAGGCAGTTTCCACTGTACTCCTCCGTTATCAACACCATGCCATTTTGGATGCTGTTAGATCCAAAATGATTGACTTTGCCTCATGAGACTAGAGTGTGGATTAAGACCCAAAGGTCTTATATTTTGTTAATATGGGCTCTGGAAAAGGTTTAATAATTTATAATTTGTATATATATATATATATATATATATATATATATATATATATATATATATATATATATATATATATATATATATATATATATATATAAACCTGATTCCAAAAAGTAGGGACACTGTATAAATTGTGAATAAAAACAGAATGCAATGATGTGGAAGTTTCACATTTCAATATTTTATTAAGAATAAAACACAGATGACATATCACATGTTTAAACTGAGAAAATGTATCATTTTAAGGGAAAGATAAGTTGATTTTAAATTTCATGGCATCAACACATGTCAACAAATTTGGGACAAGGCCATGTTTACCACTGTGTGGCATCCCCTCTTCTTTTTATAACAGTCTGCAAATATCTGGGGACTGAGGAGACAAGTTGCTCAAGTTTAGGAATAGGAATGTTTACCCATTCTTGTCTAATACAGGCTTCTAGTTGCTCAACTGTCTTAGGTCTTCTTTGTCGTATCTTCCTCTTTATGATGCACCTAATGTTTTCTATCGGTAAAAGATCTGGACTGCAGGTTGGCCATTTCAGTACCCGGATCCTTCTTCTATGCAGCCATGATGTTGTAATTGATGCAGTATGTGGTCTGGCATTGTCATGTTGGAAAATTCAAGGTCTTCCCTGAAAGAGACGACGTCTGGATGGGAGCATATGTTGTTCTTGAACTTGGATATACATTTCAGCATTGATGGTGCCTTTCCAGATGTGTAAGCTACCCATGCCACACGCACTCATGCAACCCCATACCTTCAGAGATGCAAGCGTTTGAACTGAGCACTGATAACAACTTGGGTTGTCCTTGTCCTCTTTAGTCTGAAATACATGCTGTCCCAGTTTTCCAAAAAGAACTTCAGATTTTGATTTGTCTGACCACAGAACAGTTATCCACTTTGCCACAGTCCATTTTAAATGAGCCTTAGCCCAACAAAAATGGCTGCACTTCTGGATAATGTTTAGATATGGCTTCTTTTTTGACCTATAGAGTTTTAGCTGGAAACGGTGAATGGAACGGTGGATTGTGTTCACCAACAATGCTTTCTGGAAGCCCTGAGCCCTTGTTGTGATTACCATTACAATAGCATTCCTGTATGTGATGCAGTGCCGTCTAAGGGCCTGAAGATCATGGGCATCTAGTATGGTTTTTTAGTCTTGACTCTTACGCAGAGATTGTTCCAGATTTTCTGAATCTTTGGATGATATTATGCACTGTAGATGATGATAACTTCAAACTCTTTGCAATTTTTCTATGACAAACTCCTTTCTGATATTGCTCCACTATTTTTTTGCAGCAGCGTTGGGGGAATTGGTGATCCTCTGCCCATCTTGACTTCTGAGAGACACTGCCACTCTGACTCAGTGTAATGGGCTCGTATCTGCATTGCTGTTTTCTTCCTGGCCTGCAGGGGTCACTCTCATAGAGTACTGTGTCATGCTCCCACCAGATCTGCAGAAGGCTCTTGCCCAATGAACTCTAGCTCTATGGTCTCTCCACTCCTCCAGAGGGTGTCAACACTCCGTACCATGTTCAGTGTTCTGCTAATCAGCTTTGATTCCTCCAGTTGCTAAGTCAAGTTTGATTGTGCTTGTATTTTTGGACCCTTGTTTCTTTTTTGTTTAATGGTAGCTAAGTTTGCTACATTTATTTTGTACTTTATTTTGGGAGTCTGGGAGTAGCTCAGTGAGTAAATTCCCACTCTTAGAGCACCGGAGACCTGGGTTCAATCCCTGCTTAAGGCAGCCTTGTTACAGCAAGACTGGACCATGGAAGCAAACCCAGTGGAAGTCTTCACCACCCTCCAATGTGGAACAGATCCTAGCTGCACTCTCTGAGCAAGCCACTACCATTCAACGACATGATCAAAGTCTATCTCAGATTGTCCAAATTTTGAGCCTTCAGTCCCAGGCCTCTTCACCCCAAGAACCCCAACAGTCCCCTGGTCCATGGTGACACTTCCTACTTAGCCTAGATTACCATCCCCAGAAAGGTTTGATGGAAGCCCTGAGAGATGCAGATGATTTATTACCCAGTTTACTCTGGCTTTTCAACTACAACCAAGCAGTTTTCCCACTGAGAGCAGTAAGGTGGCCTACATCATTACTCTCCTCACCGGTAAGGCGCTCGAATGAGCCTCAGCTTTGTGGGACCAGAAATCTCCACTAACCACAAACAATCAACAGTTCATCATGGAAATGAAGAGAGTTTTCCAACATCCAGCCAGTGGTGGTGATGGCGATCGTCGCCTGCTGAATCTCTCTCAAGGTACCCGGGAAAAGCCAAGTCTCGTCCTGGAGTAGGGTGGCCTGGGCGAGAATAGGAACCATCCCCTGTTCGGCGACCTTAGGTTTAAAGATCCAGGCCACAATGACCATAGGCCAGCAACACCATCAACACCACACTCCCCCCCCCCCCCCCAAAACACACACAGATCATACGACTCAGATCATGCTATTGAGCTTATGCCAGGAACTTGCCCACCCCGTGTAAGGCTCTTTTCTCTCTCTGGCCCTGAGAGGTTAGCTATGGACAAGTATTTGAAGGAAGCTCTAGATAATGGATTCATCCATCGTTCCACATCACCAGCATGAGCCGGTTTCTTCTTTGTTGAAAAAAAGGATGGTAGTCTCAGACCTTGTATTGTTTATCGAGGCTTAAATAACATCACAATCAAAAATCATTACCCCCTCCCATATATGATCACAGCCTTTGAGATCCTGCAGGGGGCCACCATCTTTACCAAACTGGACCTCCGTAAGGCATACCATCTTGTCAGGATCTGGGAGGGGGACGAATGGAAGACTGCATTTAATACCCCGACAGGCCACTTCGAGTACCAGGTAATGCCATTCGTGTTGGTTAATGCTCCTGCTGTCTTTCAGGCCTTTATTAATGATGTTCTTAGAGAGATGCTCCATATTTTTGTGTTTGTTTACTAGGATAATATTCTGATATTCTCCCGTAACCTCCAAGAACACATTCAGCATGTCACACAGGTCCTGGCCCAGCTGTTGAAGGACAAGCTTTTTGTTGAGCTGGAGAAAAGTGAGTTCCATGTCCCAGCTGTCTCATTTCTCGGCTTCCATGTGTCCAAGGGCAGCCTCCAGATGAATCCTGGCAAGATCCGAGCCAGTCTTGGACTGGCCTCAACCCACTTCAGTCAAGCAGGTACAGCACTTTCTGGGGTTCTTTCTACAGGAGATTCATAAGAAATTTTAGTTCTGTTGCAGAGCCGCTCTCCTCACTCACAAAGAAGTCTAACAGGCCATTCACGTGGACCAGCGATTCTGACCATGCCTTCAATACACTGAAACAATGCTTCACATCTGCCCCCATTCTCACTCTCCGAAACCCAGAGCTGCCCTTTGTCCTGCAGGTGGATGCCTCAGATGTGGGGGTAGGAGCGGTCTTGTCACAGAAGTGTAAGAGTGATTATAAGCTTCACCCATGTGCATTTTTCTCCCGCCGTCTTACTCCAACACAGAGAAATTATGAAATTGGGAACAGGGAGTTGTTGGCCATTAAGATGGCATTGGAGGAGTGGAGGCACTGGCTTGAGGGTGCCAAACACCCATTCCTCATCTGGACAGACCATCAAAATCTCACCTACATTCGAGATGCCAAAAGGGTTAAACTCATGACAAGCCCGTTGGGCCCTTTTATTTTAACCGGTTCAACTTAATTCTCTCTTATCCCCCAGGTTCCAAGAATCTCAAGCCAGATGCACTCTCAAGGCAATTTGAACCACCTGAGAGGGAGTTATGCCCAGAACCCATCCTCCCCACATCCAGGGTGATAGCCCCCATCCAGTAGGATATTGAGACCGCCGTCAGGAGAGCCCAACAGCAACAGCCTGGTCCAGGTAATGGCCCTGTGGGGCATCTCTTTATCCCAAACTGTATGTGCTCTGAGGTCCTGCAGTGGGCACATGCATCCCTCCCCTCCGGACACCCGGGAACCACTAGAACCTGCAAGCTAGTTCAGAGGAAGTTTTGGTGGCCCAAGTTACAGAGAGATGTTAGGGCCTTTCTCTCTGCCTTTCCAGTGTGTGCCCAGTGCAAGGAGTTGTTAAGTTGCTAAGTTGAGTTTGATTGATTTTTGGACCCTTGTGTCTTCTATTTATTTTGTACTTTGTCTTCTCTAGTAAAGATAATTTTTACTTTCTGAATATTCAAGCCCCTTGGCTTTTTTGGCTCTTCTGCTCTTGGGTTTAACTGTCTGGGAGTAGCTCAGTGAGTAAATTTCCACTCTTAGAGCACCAGAAACCCGGGTTCAATCCCTGCTTAAGGCAGCCTTGTTTCACTCAGGCTCTTTTTATACCCAATCATGTTGCCAATTGACCTAATAAGTTGCAAACTGGTCCTCCAGCTGTTTCTTATATATATATATATATATATATATATATATATATATATATATATATATATATATATATATATATATATATATATATATATATATATATATTTAACTTTTCTGGCCTCTTATTGCTACCTGTCCCAACTTTTTTGGAATGTGTAGCTCTCATGAAATCCAAAATGAGCCAATATTTGGCATGACATTTCAAAATATCTCTCTTTCAACATTTTATGTTATCTATATTCTATTGTAAATAAAATATCCATTTATGAAATTTCTAAATTATTTCATTCCTTTTTAACTCACAATCCATACAGCGTCTCAATACACACACACACGCACGCACGCACGCACACACACACACACACACACACACACACACACATATATATATATATATATATATATATATATATTATATATATATATACATAAGAAATAAGTCTCCTGACAGTTCTCTCCCCAGTGGTTCCACTGTTCCTAGCATTAAGTCTGAGAATGATTTGGTGCGCTATATAACACTTTTATTGTCAGGAAATTACTTCTCTTCAAATTCAGAAAGTCCCTGCTGGCGAGTTGGTACTTTTTCAAAGTTCCTGAACTTTCGGGGGCGGGACTTGGGCGCTAAACATGCTGATTGGTTGAGTTCACGCAGCATTGGTTGAATTCAACCAACATTTATTCGGATCATTTTCAAAATATTACTGTTATTGTGTCATGAAATGTAATTTTAAAAGTATTTCAGGCGAGAATGTAGTTGTTTAAAACTCAAATCTGTGGTTTATTTATAAAGACAGCGCCTATTTAAATATGTGTTTCATCGATCTCAGAGACGGTGACCTCCACGCGATCAGCGGGAGCTCAGTGCTTATGTATCTGCAAGGAGCAGCCTCACCTCGGCTAGACCTTCTGATATGTGCCGCTGGCTCTGAAGTCTCTTTAGTGGTTAAACATAAGATATAATTCGTTTTGGGTAAATCTAACAGGTTATATTTGGTCTGTATTCAATTTTTCTATATGTTAAAATGCAAATAAAAAGGCAAATATTTTGTTTCATTGTAATGGCTGTATATACACATATCCCTGAACTAAGTACATTTCTGCAGCTGTTATTATGTTGGCAGTGGTATTTGATATCCTATTTTGTTTTATTGTAAATATACAGAGAGGAAAACTGCTGTAGCCAAAGCGAGCTGACTAAAGTTATGAAGTATGCTGCTGTTTGCAGATTTACCGGATTTGCGTCGTCGCGGACATCACACTCGAGTCGAATGAGCAAAGTCTGAACTACCGAGGATGCACGTCCAAAATCAGCGCACTTTGTATTGAGAAACGCGCGCAAACCTACATCACCAGTCTATTTGCCTAATCTTCCCGGTACTTTACACTGCGGTGGAAACGCAGAAAGCAACAGGTCTGGGGGGGAAAAGTTCCTGGGAAAAAAAGTTCCTGGTACAAATGTTCCGGGTAATTTCGGTGGAAACGCGGCATAATTAATTTTGTTCCCAGGGCAAAAATACAAAGTACCTGGCAATATTGTGTCTAAAATGCAAGTTTCTTAGTAAACTTTGTGGAACTATTGTACAGTCCAAAACCAATGACACATTTAACATCATTATAGATCTATGTATCTAAGATACAGAATTTAGCAGTTCACTGGGAATATGATGTGAAGCGGATGAGGCATGCTCCTATCTGTCTTTGTGCTGTGCGCATGTGTGTAAAACGATCCATAATTGAATATAACTGATTTATCACTATCATGACTCACCATCTTTTAATAGTGGCAGAGTTCTTTTTTGAACCCTCACAACCAAAACACAAGGCCGTTAAATGAAGAGAGAGATGCATTGCAGGCCCAATCTTTTTCAGGAGAACTCTGATTTGTTGGTACAATAAAGCCTTGATCTGTGGGTTAAATTAATCTCATTTAATTTCCCTCAGAATATGAATTGACAGATAAAGAGTTCAACAAATGCTCTTGTAGAATCGCCATATCTTATAATGCAACACTCCTAAACACAGGAGCCCAGCAGTTCACTCCAAACATTTGTTATGCTGCAGCTTTAATACAATCATTATTAAATGGGACATTTATTGCACCCTTTTTCTTAAGAAACAACTGCTGCAAAGAAAACCATACTGTAGATATGCTCCTCAATTCTTTATTTATTTTAATTAAGCATATATTATGCATTCTTTCTCCTCTGTCTGCCACTGTATCTGAAATGATTCTCTTCTTTTGCTTTTTTCCACCTTTTATACTTGTTTCCTAAGGGAGTGTTCTGGTTTTGTCTCTGCTTTTGCGTGACAGGCTGAAAAATATGGGAGGGGAGAAAAAGGCCGTCAAATAAACGTGTAAAACAGAATTGGGAAGGAGTTGCTTTTGAAGAAGTGGTTCATGTCTGAAATAGGCTTAGATCTCAGGGTTGTCAATCTATGGCTATGAGCCCCCTTTGATGTAGCAATGAGAAAGAGTCACTGATGTGTTTGTTCAGATGGAGATATCCCCTCTGCCTGCCTGTCTGACTGTGTGTCTTTGTGCAGGAGTGTCATACCTGCTCATCATTGGATGATTCTAGAACAGCCTGTGCTATTCAGTACCATAGCCCATTCACATAAAGACTGTATGTGCACACGTACCGGAAGACTCCAGGTTTATGGGTCATTCAAAATTGAATTGAGAAAGTTCCAGAATCTAATTCAGTTCCAGAATTTTAATTTAATTTAGCAAACAGGATACAGAATGCAAACTGAATGTAAGTCAAATTAATAGAAAATTGTAAAAGCAGAACTAAAGTTTAAATGTGGCAAAAATATAGATTTTGAAGGAAATTTAACAAACTGTTTAAAAGTGATGTGATCAAGAAATGCTGAATAGATTTCTGATTTGTAAATTATTTTGTATTCAATACTATTTTAATATAAAATATAAATGTAAAGTTCCTTAATGGAATGTTATATTAATAAAATTTGTGTTTAATTATGAATTCATTTAATTATTAATAATTTGATGAAGTGGAGTTTATCAGTAAACGATTTAAGTTTATTAATACACATTTGAGTGATTCTGAGAATGTAAAGTTGATTATCATCATAATTAGAATACGTTATATTTATATAGCACCTTTCAAACACCCAATGACCCTTTATATAAGCTAAATAACAGAGAGTATACAACATATAAACAGCCAAACAGCAGACAGAGGTGAAATGATATGCAGTATACAATATATGTTGCAAAAGCATAAAACAGAAAATTAAGGCATGCAATTAAGAAATATTGTAAAAAGTTGAGTTTCAGGCAGCAGAAACGCAGAAAGCCCTACAACTCAAACTAGATAGCAAAAATTTGGGTACTGCAAGCTAATTTTCAGAGCTCAATCTCAAAGTACGGGAATTAATTCAGAGAGGTAAGAAAGTTCTAAACCATGACAGGCCTTGGAAACTAAAACAAGAATCTTAAAGGTGCTGTATGTATTATGACTCTACTAAATCATAAAAATACCATAATATGTTTGCAGATATTTAAGAAACATGCTAAGTTAACACTTGTTTATCTGAAAAACAATGTTACAGTCAGTTATTCTCCTTTGAAAATGTGCGTTCGGGGACGGAGTGTTGATCTTTGTTTTGGTTTGTGAAACCTGCCCACTGCCAGTTTACCCAATTGTATCTCAGCACCTCGGGTTGGCAGTTAATGGAAAACACAGCATATTTCATTAAATTCATCATGAAGTGCGATTGTTCCTGTTTGTGTTATCAATTTGGCAACCTGCATGTGTGTCAAGTATGAGGAGGAGGGGCCGGTGAAAAAACCCTCTCCAATATTTTGAATTTGGACTGCAATACCTAGTTCAACCACTCAGTTTCAATCCTACATACAGCACCTTTAAACTGAATATGATAGGTGACAGGGAGCCAATGTAATTGCTGTAAAACCAGAATGATGTGGGCAGATTTTTTGGTAAATGTAAGAACACAAGCAGCTGGATTTTAGATAAACTGTAAGCGATTAAGGACTTTGTTGGGTAGGCCATAAAACAAGGAGTTACAGTAATCCAGACATGACATAATAAACAAGACAAGCTGATTGATGTGGGATTCAAAACATAGATTAGAATCAAACATTATACCCAGATTGTGTATAATGAAAGAGAGATGGACTATAACTCCATCAATGTTAATGGAGTAGTCAGATTGGGAGGAGACGAGGGATCTTTGGCCAGCTAACAGGAAAACATTTTTTTTCCCCAGTTTTTAAATGTAAGAAATTTTGGGCCATCCATACTTTGAGATCAAGTAAGTAAGTTGTAAAAGAAGAAGGGGGGGTGGGGGGACATAATCGGGTTGTAGGGTAAAATAGATTTGCACATTATCAGCATAACTGTATAAATTTAGACCATGCACCCAGTTGATCTGACCCAGAGGAAGCATGTAGATTAAAAATAGAACTGGACCAAGGACAGATCCTTGAGGCACTCCACAAGAAAAAGTGACAGAATAAGGTTTGGATTTATCAACACTAATGAACTGTTGCCTGTCTGAGACACGCCTGTCTGAGAGACACTGCAAGACAGTGTCGGTAATGCTGATCTCTGACAAAAGAGATAGCAGTACAGAATGGGAAACAGTATCAAAAGCTGAACTCTTCAGTCTACAGGTGCTGGTCATATAATTAAAATATAATCAAAAAGTTGATTTATTTCACTAATTCCATTCAAAAAGTGAAACTTGTATATTATATTCATTCATTACACAAAGACTGATATATTTCAAATGTTTATTTCTTTTAATTTTGATGATTATAATTGACAACTAAGGAAAATTCCAAATTCAGTATCTCAGAAAATTTGAATATAACTTAAGACCAATACAAAGAAAGGATTTTTAGAAATCTTGTCCAACTAAAAAGTATGAAAATGAAAAGTATGAGCATGTACAGCACTCAATACTTAGTTGGGGCTCCTTTTGCCTGAATTACTGCAGCAATGCGGCGTGGCATGGAGTCGATCAGTCTGTGGCACTGCTCAGGTGTTATGAGAGCCCAGGTTACTCTGATAGTGGCCTTCAGCTCTTTTGCATTCTTGGGTCTGGCATATCACATCTTCCTCTTCCCAATACCCCATAGATTTTCTATTGGGTTCAGGTCAGGCGAGTTTGCTGGCCAATTAAGAACAGGGATACCATGGTCCTTAAACCAGGTACTGTAAGCTTTGGTACTGTGTGCAGGTGCCAAGTCCTGTTGGAAAATGAAATCTGCATCTCCATAAAGTTGGTCAGCAGCAGGAAGCATGAAGTGCTCTAAAACTTCCTGATATACGACTGTGTTGACCTTGGACCTCAGAAAACACAGTGGACCAACACCAGCAGATGATATGGCACTGCAAACCATCATTCCAACATCTGTGGAAACTTTACACTGGACCTCAAGTAACGTGGATTGTATCCTCTCTTCCTCCAGACTCTGGGACCCTGATTTCCAAGGAAAATGCTAAATTTACTTTCATCAGAGAACATAACTTTGGACCACTCAGCAGCAGTCCAGACCTTTTTGAAGCAAGATGCTTTTGACGCTGTCAGTTGTTTAAGAGTGGCTTGACACAAGTAATGCAACAGCTGAAACCCATGTCTTCCATGTCTACTCTATGCGTAGTGGTTCTTGAAGCTCTGACTAGAGCTGCAGTCCACTATTTGTGAATCTCCCCCACATTTTTAATATGTTTTGTTTCACAATCCTCTCCAGGGTGCGGTTATCCCTATTGCTTGTACACTTTTTTCTACCACATCTTTTCCTTCCCTTCGCCTATCTATTAATGTGCTTGGACACAGAGCTCTGTGGCAACCAGCCTCTTTTGCAAGGACGTTTTGTGTCTTGCCCTCCTTTTGTAAGGTGTCAATGGTCGTCTTTTGAACAACTGTCAAGTCAGGAGTCTTCCCCATGATTGTGTAGCCTACAGAACAAGACTGAGAGATCATTTAAAGGCTTTGCAGGTGTTTTGAGTTAATTAGCTGATTAGAATGTGGCACCAGGTGTGTTTAATATTGAACCTTTTCACAATATTCAAATTTTCTGAGATACTGAATTTGGGATTTTCCTTAGTTGTCAGTTATAAACATCAAAATAAAAAGAAATAAACATTTGCAATATATCAGTCTGTGTGTAATGAATAAATATAATATAAAAGTTTCTCTTTTTGAATGGAATTAGTGAAATAAATCAACTTTTTGATGACATTCTAATTATATGACCAGCACCTGTAAAAGAACCAGAAGGCTAAGGGCACCCGAATCAGAAGCAAGGAGGCGGTTGTTGAATACTCTTAGAAGGGCAGTCTCTGTACTATGGAGAGGGTGAAATCCAGACTGAAATTATTTTTCACCTTTTCTAGGACCTTAGATAAAAAAGAAAGATAAGAAATTGGTCTGACATTACTTGTGTTGACCCGGTGTTTTAAGTACAGGGGTGAGCATAGCTATTCTCAATCCAAGCGGTACATAATCAGTCAATATGGAACAATTTATCATGTGTGTAATAAGTATAATGAGAGAGGGGGAAATGTTTTTGAGTATGTGTGTTGGAATTGAATCTATCTGACAGGTAGGTTGTTCAACCACAGATGTATTAGGCTAGTGAGTAAAACGTTTGCGAGTGGGTAAAGTATCTGGGAAGTAGCAGTTTTTGGAAGAAAAACAGAAGAAAAGGATTTAAAATTTTGTCAATTTTGTGTGTAAAAAATTTCTAAAAATCATTACAAAGTTTAGAAGAAACATTAAGAAGGGGTGATGGTGGTTTAACAAGTTTGTTGATCTCAGAGAATAGGGTCTTGGGCTTGCACTTTGCTCTGTTAATAATAGTCGACAGGTAATTTGCTCCTATCACCTGTTTGCCCCTAATTTACCCTATTTAAAGTCTTTTCTCTGTTCAGTTTGTGTCAGTTATTAGAGTCACATGTTTCTTTCACCTAGAATCATTGCCCTCCTTGTTTCTAGTTGATTATAATTAAAGACTTATTTTTGGATTACTCTCTTCCTTGCCTTCCTTGGTGGATCCGTGACAAGAAGGTCTGTAGAGCAGAATAAAGAGTGGTGTAGGATCAGCAATTCTGAATGACAGATATTCAAAGCTAACAACAGCATGAAAATCAATGTTGTCAGTCTTATAGTTGTTCTTAATTAAAGCTACTAGGCCACCGTCTCTGCCAGTGAGATATGGTTTAGACAGATGGCAGTCTCCAGGAGGAGTCAACAGATTTAAGTTCCATAAAGTCATTAGGTAATTACCAGGTTTCAGTGAGCAGTAGTACAGTATGTCCAACTTTCTTTCAGTCATAATGTCATACAGCAGTCTACCTTTATTGACCAGGGAACAAGTGTTAAGCAGGGTGATCTTATGTCTAAGGGGCATCATTCCCCCAAAAATTCTAATAAAATAAAACTCTTCCAGAACTCCACAGGTCTATCCAAATGAATTTTAACATTTCAATTCGGCCTTTTATGTTCTTGATTAAGGGTGACATTCAGCAAGATGTCCCAACACGAAGTCCATGTTTGTCTAGTGTTCTTATACTCTGGATTGAAATGTTTTTTTTTTCTCCTTTCATCGGGTCATCATGCAAGTCTTTGGCAGTAAACTTAATTTTGAAATGAAAATTATGTCATAAATGACTCACCCTCATGTCGTTCCAAACCCATAAGACCTCTGTTCATCTTCGGAACACAGTTCAATTCAATTCAAATCACTGCAGTTTAGCGATATCCGCTTTGTGAACAAATCACTCGATGTAACCGGACCTTCTTGAACCAGTTCCCCAAATCTAACTGAATCTTTTGAAACGGTTTGCGTCTCCAATAAGCATTAATCCACAAATTACATTACATTACAATACATGAAACTTCTTTAATGTGGCTGACACTCCCTTTGTGTTAAAACAAACCAATATCCTGGAGTAATTAATCTACAGTACTCAAACAGTACACTGACTGAACTGCTGTGAAGAGAGAACTGAAGATGAACAACTAGCCGAGTCAGATGACGAATGAAAGTTTGACTCGTTCTCGAGTCAAGAACCACTTGCATCGGTTTTCGGATCACCAGTAGTGATGGGAAGTTCGGTTCTTTTCCAGCTAACCGTTTCTTTCGGACAGTTTTGATTCAATAAACATGTTGAAGAAAACTTTTCACCAGTAATTTTAACATTAGCACAGAATCAGTTCAAAATCAATCACCAAAAGAATCAGTTCAGTTCAGACGCGCTGTGTGTCAGTCTGCTTCACACTGAATCACACATGCGCAGTTATCATCAGCTCCTTGGTTCTTGAATCAGTTGCGTCCGACAGAAACGGTTGTGTGTGTTCTGTCACTTTATTAGGAGTAGCAGTGACTCAGATGTTGAAGAAACTATTTGCAGAACCCCTGCTTTCCTCTTCTTTGTAATCAGTGAATGTGTTTGTGTGTGTGCCTGACTTTCTTTGTGTATCCCTTTTTATCTGGGGTTGTTGCCCTCCAAAAGGCATAATTAGTGTTGACTTTAGAGATCACTGAATCAGAAAATAAGGTGGCATATGTGAGAAGGTATCAGGGATGTTTGGGAACGACCCCCTCTCTGTGATCTCACTTTCTTATTGTTTATTCAGGTATGTCTACATGTGCTCACATGGCGATAAACAGTGAAGTTTCAGAGGACTTGGAAGTAGTTTTTGTTTTAGCCTTATTCAATTAAGGTTCCAAGAAGTCCAGTCACTAAAAATGTTCTTCGTACAGTAGCAAATCTCCAAACAATCAAAGATCTCAAAATATCTTAAATTGCTTCTGAGCTAATGTTGTGTCACTATGAAATAATAAAAAGAGAATAAAAAAAAATACATTTTATTGTACATTTTCAAGTTGGCAGTAGTGGTCATCCTAAACAGTATATTGCCAAATCACCCATTTCTGTCTTCGTTACTTTACTGTCTCTGTTTAACAGTTTAGAAATAAAGAAAGTACAAACCCGATTCCAAAAAAGTTGGGACACTGTACAAATTGTGAATAGAAACAGAATGCAATTATGTGGAAGTTTCAAATTTCAATATTTTATTCAGAATACAACATGCAGTACAACATACTGTTGATATCAAATGTTTAAACTGAGAAGATTTATAATTTTAAGGGAAAAATAAGTTAATAAGCCATCTAAAACCAGACATTAACACAAAGTAAGACATAAAATGAAGCTTAAAAAAAAGAAACTTAATAAAATAAAATGATCACGCCAGATTGGGCTCCTCCATGGGCATGCACATGACTGTTTGAGTTCAGTGCATCACAAAATAAGCTGTTGCATCTCTCCCTTTTAGTACAAATGTGCTGTTTAAATAAAGCAGTTTAAGCATTAAACAATTTTTTTTGTGGCAAAGAAGTTACACTGGTTTTAAGTAAAAACATTTAATATTGCTGAATTATTTGGAATACATTAATTTATATAAACAAAACTATTTTATGGCCCAAACCATGTGGAAATATCTCTTCAAAATAATAATTTCAGGTGCTTTTTGCAGTGTAAATCAAAATAGACTGGTCAAAGTCTCGTCCTTGCATAAAAGTATGAAATAATAAATGCTAAATACTGTTAGTTGAAATAGTCTGATTTGTCAAACTGATTTGTCTTTATAAAATCAATACTTCAGTTCCATTAAAATGTATTAAAACATTTTTAAGTGCAAAATAAAAAATAAAATCATTAGAAAATTACAAAAAACATTAGTTTACTATAGCACCTAATTAGCGTTTCTTTTGAAGTGCATGCTAACAGTCACTCTGTGGTATTAGTAAATCTGGTGATTAGACAAACACACAGGTTACTCTAAAAGCCTACATGGTGCCATTCTGTCACATGTGTTATGTATGTGTTCGCTGTGCATGAGAATAAAATGACAGTGGCAGATACATTGAACTGATTCAGAGTTTCCCAAAATATATAATTCCTGTTACATGTGATATATTTTTGAATTATATGTCACTGTGTCTTTTCAGTCAATGTACAGTATCTCTCCATCCAGACCGTTTGGCATGCAATACTGTACCTCTTCTTACGAGGTAAATCTCTGGTCCTGGACTCCAGAAGTTCCTTGTTTATAGCACTAATAACTCCCTCGCTATAATAGCCAGAGACTGTCAGGCTCTGTATGTGTAAAAAGAGACTTATCTAATCTAGCATGATGGCCTGTTTCCTGCACCCCATCCCATAACTCAATCCAGCTCTAACAAATCATCTCCTCTCTTTCTCCAGTGCTCACATGCACACCCACACAACTGGGTCTGGAGCTCTTTACAGAAAGAACGTCTCTCCCTCTCAAAACAGAAGCTGCATGTTTATGCTAATAACCTCAGAACATTTCCTTAGTAATATTAAGGACTTTTTGCACTACACTGTAAAAAAACTTCATATTTTCCCCATTCAAAACCTTTGTATTCTTTAATACTAAACTACTACTGTAGGAAAATGCTAAGAAAGAAATTTTCCTACATAAAAACCCCATCGGACAAATTTACCCAAATTAGTAGTTAAAGTTGTCTGAGCAAAGAATTTCATATTACTGACCTGTTAAGCATTTGTGAGTACCCAGCATGCACTGCAGCATGAATTAAAGCTGGAGTATATAGTTTCTGCACTATTAGTGTCACCTAGCGGAACTACAAAAATAAAGCATGTTTTCAAATAACCTTTGCAAATGGCCCTTTCGCACGTCACGCCTCCCCCAACTCAAACATCACTAACACAGCTCTTATAGATCTATAAATTGAAAGCACATCTCAACAGGTAAACATAAAAAATATAGTTTATCTTACATAATAAATATATATATGTATATATATATATATATATATATATATATATATATATATATATATATATATATATATATATATATATATATGTATATATATATATATATATATATATATATATATATATATATATACACAGCAAAAATCAAACAGACAATAAATTAGTTTACTGTGCCAATAAATGAAAATTTTCTGAACAAGGAAGTGTTTTGTCTTGATAAATTTATCGACTGAATGAGGCATTTTTTATTTAGTTATGAACAAATTTAAATTGACAAAACAACTCTTTAAGTAATGATGTATCCCAAGGGTGTTTCTGTGGTCAGTGCATTTTCTGGACTGTGCATGTATGAGGACATCCTTTTTTGAAAATATTGGAATAAAATCAATTGTAATGAGAAGAATCAAAACCTGTTTAAAAATAACTCAAGAATTTGGACACTTTGGTATTCCGTAGTCTGTCAATTGCCAGTTTGACAGACTACGGAAGCTTACACTGATATTATCTTACTACTGGGAGATACGAGGATCTATATTACTTAAGCATAAAAGTCAACAGTATCCAAGTGTGCCTTAATAATTAATCACATTACAGCCTTGACGTCATTGAATTTTAGTCAGAGTTGTGCAACACTCAATTGCCATTTACAGATACCCTAGTTCTCTTATAAAAGGGAATTGTTTTCTGTTGTAAACTCATCTTTTAGTGTAAAACATGCTTAACAAGACTAGCATATAGGCTGTCAATTTATTAGATGATAAACTGTTTCCTCTAAAAAGCTGTTTATTCAGTGCAGTGGAGCCTCTCCACCAATGACATCCATTGAAAAAAAAAAAAAAAAAAAAAAAAAACTCTTGTCTCCTTTCCCACGCACTGCCAAAGTGGAAGCATTAGCTTTAGACGTTGTGCTTTTTTGGCTTAAGGTTGCAGGCTTGCCTTCTAATGGTTTTGGCTTACATTTGCTGGGAACAGCTATTGTCTGACTATTATAGTATTATAGGAGGGTCTGTATTACTTACTATTGGAAAAGGCATAACAGTCAAGTTGGATCACATGTGCCTTTATTAACAATTGCTCGCTCAGTTGACATTCATGGATACCATAGGAATTAATGAATACCACCTGTCGCAAGAAGTCTGTGACTTAAAGTCTTTTAAAGGCCAGTATCATCAATATCGATATTGATACTGATACCGATACAAAATACTTACATTTAGATACTTCTAAAGTAAACTTTTAAATTCTGAAATGAATTATATTATTAATAACTATGAGTACAATAGGTAATAATAACAACCACTTTACATTTGAAACACATTTTGACATTCAATATGCCTTAATTGGTATTAGGTAATATTATTAGGTAATATGTTTGTTTGTTTACAGATGGTTAAAATATTTTTACTGTATGGAAACCATGGAAATCTACATCTATAGTTGAACAATGGTCACATTAGTAAAACCATGGTTCATTTTCATAGTCAGTGAACGGCTGTTGCATGCATTTGCAAAAACTGAAGTGAAAACGCTCACAGGGAGGGGAATTGCTGTTAATGCGACAAATGCATTTATAACCATGCAATTATGCTACCGAACTTTAATACAAAAAGTTAGCAAAAACACACAATGAATGGTGACTGTAGAAAGCAAAAGAAAAGCAAATGCTGTGACAGTCTTTGACTTTGGGACAATCAATTTTCAACATTTCAGAACATTCCTATATTTATGGAAAGTACACTATAAATATTTTATCACTGAATACAAATGAATCACAATGCAATTTTCTGCCAAAATAAATGAAAAATATAGAAAGAAAGAAAGAAAAAAGAAAAGAAAGAAAGTTACTGGAAAAAAAATCACATAAGTGAATAAATTGTATATTTACTCAAATGAAGCCTGCAAATGGCTGAACCGAACAAAGAAACAGAACATTTTTAAATGTCACCATCTTATTTTTTAATTTCCATCTTATTTAATTTAATTTTTTAATCAATTTTCTTCGAGGACAACAAGTTGCATTTTCAGGTACAATTCAGATATTGTGGTATTTCAAAACTTAATCACAGGGTCTGTAAAAGGGAAAAATTATTAATCAGTGGTTTTGAATGATGTTTTGAATATGTATTATAATTTGCATAGATTTACATAAGAATATATTTGACCATCCTCAGTTTACCTTTTAAATCTTTGACTTGACATTAGCATTCATTTTTTCATGCCTCTATGTTTTACATTGAGCACAAGGTTAGAAGAGGGTATTTCCCATTAGTGTGTCTATTGTGGCTATGTGGCTCATGATAATATGCACTCTTCACCTCTGTTGCAGAGATTTAAGGAAATAAATAAGTAGTCGTATAAAATGACATGTAGCAGAACAACTAGGCCAAGCTTGCTGTAGCATTACCAAAAAAACAGAAAACAGAATTTTACATGAATGACTCAAAGTAGGGCTGTGCAAAAAAATCGAATGAGATATTCATGCTCATCATATCACTAAAGACGCTCCTATAATTAGAAGTATATCTCCAGCACATGCTTTCAGATCAGAGTTGCCAGGTTTTCACAATAAATCCTGCCCAGTTGCTTCTCAAAACTAGTCCAAAACTAGTCCAAGCGCGTTTCCAGGAGGTTCCCCTCATAAAAATTGCTTCCCGGGGTTAAAATATATGTTTTTTGGAAGGGTTGCCTTGGTAAAATTCGCATTTTAGGCGCTAAATTTCAAGTTATTGGTATTGGGGTTGCTTCAAACCGCATACATGAAAAACAACCGCAGACTTGGCAGAGTGGCAGTTACTACACAGAGCTGTAGTCTACCAACAACTAACAGAAAATCGCTTTCAAAATTGACAAAGAATCACATGCTATTTTAAAATCGATTTTGTGTAGATTGTCAGTGAATCTGTGTAGTAAATGCCAACCAGTTTTGCCAAGTCTTTGGTTGTTTTTCATGTCCGCGGATCGAAGCGACAATACAAAATAACGTGATATTTAGCTAATTTTACCAAGGCAACCCTGCCAATAAACTATTTTACTATTTTAATCCCGGGAAGCAATTTTTATTGGGGAACTTCCTGGAAGCACGTTTGGGCTAGTTTTGAGAAGCAACTGGGCAGGATTTTTTGTGAAAACCTGGCAACCCTGATCTGAACGCACGTGCTGGAGATATACTTCTAATTACAGGAGCGTCTTTACTGATGAGATGTGCATGAGAATCTCTATAAATTTTTTGCACAGCCCTAACTCAAAGGAAGCCCGAGGTTAGCCACCTGTAAAATGTTCCTTTCAAGGCAACATGGCAGCTGACCTAATCACTCTCCATTAGGTCAGATTTTAAAACCACTACAACAGAAGTGCTGGATTCAAAGTTAGTATGACATTTAGAACCCCAGTAGTCACTTTATTAGAAAATATGTCAGCAAGAATTAAATCTTTCAGATTCAGTGATATTAAAACATACTTAGCCCTCTCTCCTTCTTCTCTCTGATCTGATTTAAATTTTTCTTCTATTGCAACAGATCTGAAAACAACTAATTTTAATTAATTTCACAAAGAAATATTTAAAAAAGGCAGGCAAATAATGATTAGTGACATTCACAGCTTTAGTTTCACAACATGAGTGTGAGACATATATATATATATATATATATATATATATATATATATATATATATATATATATATATATATATATATATATATATATATATATATATATATATATATATATATATATGTGTCATCAATTACTCACACTCATGTTGTTTTACATTTTTAAGACTTTTCATTAATCTTCGAAACAAAAACTGAGATATTTTAATGAAATCTGAGAGATTTATGTTTCTCAATTGAAAGACACTCAATACATGTGCATTTCAGTAAATTAGAATGTTGTGGAAAAGTTCATTTATTTCAGTAATTCAACTCAAATTGCAAAACTCATGTATTAAATAAATTCAATGCATACAGACTGAAGTAGTTTAGTCTTTGGTTCTTTTAATTGTGATGATTTTGGCTCACATTTAACAAAAGCCTCTCAGGTTATGCATTTAACCACGGCTCCCTGAGAATATGGATCCTCTAGAGAGTACTACGTGAATGCTGTCAGCGTGTCCGGTGTCTGAAGCATGAATGAAAAAATGACAATGAACATGACGATGGCAGGTAGAAGCCTATAACGTAAACAAATGAGTGTCTGTGGAACCGTGGCTACATGCTTAACCTGAGACATTCCCTGGTATTCCAACGCTGCCATGCTGAGGGATGAGTGCCCAGGCAACTGTTTCCCCAAGACTTAAGGAACAGCATCCCTGTTAGCGAAGATGCTAGGCTTTATGGCAGGCTCAAGCTCCAATCATCATCTACATTGAGAGGAGACCTAGCTACACTCGACGCCAGAGTCAGGTAGTGTGGCTCAATTAGAAAGAGCGTACAACTCAACTTATTGCCCAAGCGGAGCTCTGGGGTGCAGAGGCTTTAGTACGATGACTCTAAAACAAGAGGAAGCCTTACTCACTTGCCCTGGAAGTGGGGTTCTTAAGAGTGGAGGTCTCTGCATAATGAATCTCTAAACTGAGAGAAGACCTAGCTACACTCAACACCAGAGGCAGGTAGTGAGGCTCAAATTAGGAAGAGCCTACTCTCACATTACTGCATAAGTGGAGCTCTGGGTAGGGCGAGTCTTAAGCAGGATGTCTCTTTAAAAAGAGAAAGCCTAACACGCTTACCCTGGTAGGAGGCTTCAGAAGAATTACTATCTTAAATGAGAGGAGGCCTGACAGCGGGGAAGACAGTTAGAGAGGCTCATACAAAGGAGCCTACATTCTTTAGTGTGTAGAGATCTGGAGAGGAGAGGCTTCAGCAGAATGACTCTCCAAATAAGAAAGGAGGCCAATTAGCCACTCACAGAGCAAGGAATTCCAATCCCTCAGAAGGGGAGAGAACTCATGGGCCCGAAAGAAAGCACCCTGCTCACCATAACCCTAAACGCTGAGGGGAGTGATGCTTCAAAGGGTGTTAGTAGGAACACTTATAACTTTTATGTAGATTTTAGAAAGGGCTAAAAGTATTCAACATGTGCAAAAGTACTCAGTGTGCACACTTACCACTTATTAGAATCAGAATCAGAAAGAGCTTTATTGCAAAGTATGCATGTGCATACAAAGAATTTGTTTCAGTGAAATAAGCTTCCTGTACACAGAGACAACAACAACGCACACACACACACACACACACAAATGCATATAAATAAATTGTATGAACAGTTGTGCTATAGATGATAATGGAATAGAATAGAGTAAGATGCAGGGATGTACTAGGATGGAGGGGTAACAAATAAATATAAGGATATTGCACATTTTTATTGCATAAGTGGGGAACATTTAACCCTCTAGGCGCCACGGTCAAGTTTACTAGACAAGATGCGGCACTGAATAAAATGGCTGATTTCGTCAAATAGGGTGTCAAATTTCATGCAACCTCCCCTGCACCACATGGCAGACATGTAATACTTCATCTCTGACTCAAAAACGTCATGCTTCTATACAAAATATTCGAGCTAGAGCGCATTAAATCAGTGTGAACAAAAGTGGAGCTAGTGTGAGAGTGAGCCATTTTATCAGAGCAATATTGTCAACATCAGCGAGTATTGGCATTAGATTATTATTATTATTATTATTATTATTATTATTATTATTATTATTATTATTATTTAATGGCATCAATAAAGCTTCAATAAACCCACAATGAAGTGTTGGAATTTCTATTCGCGGACCATGATTCTGAAGGGGAATATCCGCCTTCAGAAGATGACGGTGATACTGAAAGTGAAAGTATAGCCCTACACCAAGCACAAATGGTGAATCATTTGCCCAATGTAGATAGTCCTTTGCCCAATGTCAGTGGTGTGAACAATGTTTCCCAAGGTCGGAATGTTCATTGCGAAATTAGCAGTGTTGCAGGGAACGAGGAGGGAGATTTTTACCGTGCTAGACATGTAGCTTTGTCTTCTGACCGTGTGCCTCTCCGCAATCGCGGCAACAGTATTGTATTGGAGACTATGTCTACTGCCACCGGGTATGTTAGATGAGGTCGAAGTATTCATAGGACAGTTACGAGGCAACGTGGAGGCAGGGTGGGGAGTTGCAATGACAATGACAGTAGTCCTAGCTGTGCACACTTGGCGCGCGTGGGAGGCAGATTTGCCCGCGCTGCTCATAGCAGGAGCAGAGGTGATGTGACACGGGGCATAGCTTTTAAACTAAACAGATCTTGTCTACTTGTGTTTGTGTGTCATATGAATAATATATATGTGCCCAATACATGGAATCAGAGTAAAAATCAGGCCCCTAGTGCGATGTGGGACCAGGGTCTCAAACGGACAGACAGCGGTTGAAGAAGCCCATCCGGAGGTCAGTTAGACGACTTACCACTGGCCATCAGGGGCCACCAGAATCGTTGCTTTACTAAGCACTTGGTGCGGCTTATCGCTGGATGACAAGCTACATTAGAGCAGTGACCCCACTGAATAACGTTGGACCGTAACTCCTCCGGCACAAACAACTGATTAGGTGGGCACCTCTGATGCGTCGACCTCCACCACGAACTGACGTGTGGGATCAGGGGCTATTAAGATGGGAGCCAAAACGAAGCAGCTCTTGAGGTTGGAAAATACAGTTTCGGCTGTATTAGACTACTTGAACGTAGTACTGTGGGAAGTCAAGGTGGTCAGAGGTGAGAAATTACAAATAAAACGTTGATAAAAATAGGCAAACCTCCAGAAAACGCTGTAGGGCCTTACGGGAATCTGGGCTTGCCCAATCTATCACAGCATGAACCTCGATGCCAAAGAATCAGAAATATATTTCTCCATGGCCTCCCTCTCCGGAATCGAAAGAGAGTAAAGTTTGCCCTTAGGCGGAGACTTACCTGGAACTAAATCTATGGCACAGTGATAGGGACGATGCGAAGGAAGAGAAGCAGTGCGGGACTTACTGAACACTTCCTTCAGGTCCAGGTACTCCGCAGGCACATTTGACAAAACCATGGTCTCCTCCTGTAAGACAGAAACAGACACAGCAGGACAAGCAGGAACCATACAAGACTCATGACAACTTTCGCTCCACAAGGTGACAGTGTTGGAACCCCAATCCACTCGTGGGTTGTGCTTGACCAGCCAGGGATGACCTAAAACAATGGGTGCCACAGGAGAGTCCATGAGGAGAAGGGATAGGGTTTCGGTGTGGTTGCCAGATGTGAGGAGAGTTATGGGTTCAGTGGTGTGGGTGACGTGCGCCAGTTCCTGGCCATTGAGTGCACTGACATGGATCTGACGGGCCAGGGGAAGGACAGGAAGGTTCAGGTGATATGCAAGGTCAGTGTCAATGAAATTGTCGATGCAGTTGGGGACTTCCCGGTGGAGATCCCACCCGATAGTAGCCTCGAACTCAGTTCCTCAGCTGGTGAAGGAAGTATATCCTTTGTTGGGCCTTTACTGAGGTCCTGAGAGATGGTGGTTCCCAGGAAGCAGGAAGGGACTTCACACAACTCCAGAGATCTGTTGAAGATCTGTGAAAAGATGGGGGCCAGCTGGTCAGCACAGGTTTTCAGACAGGCTGGTGTAATTTCTGAAGACCTGGTGCACATCATCCTCACTGATTTGACGTGTGTGTGTGTGTGTGTGGGGGGGGGGGGGTTCAGAAGGTGTTAACAGTTGTCAAAATGGGTGTGGGGGCTTTCAAATCTACAATAAACTAATTGAGTTCATTAGCAAGTCGTTGATTTCCCTCAGTGCAGGGGGGTGGTGTCTTGTAGTTTGTGATGGCTCTCAGCCCTTTCCACACTGAAGTTGAGTCACTGGAAGTAAACGGGTCTTCCAGCTTTTTAGCGTAGTTCCTTTTAACCACTCTAATCTCTTTGTTCTGTGTGTTCCTGGCCTGACTGTACAAGACTATGTCCCCATTTCTGTAGGCATCCTCTTTGGCCTGACGAAGATGTCTGAGATTTGCTGTAAACCATGGCTTATCATTGTTGAATGTTAAATAAGTCCTGGTAGGAATGCATATATCCTTACAAAAACTAATATAGGTGTGTATATTAGCATGTGTACTTAAAGCTTCCCCATCATGCGTTCACAGATACCAAGAGGTACTGAACCGAGTGGAAGAGGCTATCTCAAATAAGCTCAGAGGAGCAGAGGCTTCAGCAGGATGACTCTCTGAAACGAGAGGAAACCTAGCAACGCTTGACCCTGGTAGGGGAGCTTTTAAGAGTGGAGGCCTCAGCATAAAGACTCTCTAAACTAAGAGGAGACTTATCCACACTCAGCGTCAAAGGCAGTTAGTGCGGCTCAAAAAGAAAGAGCTTACAAACTCCTGTTATCGTCAAAGATGGAGCTCTAAAAGTGGAGGCTTCATCTGAATGACTCTCCTTAGCGAAAGGAAGCCTAACACCACTCAGCCCTGTAGAGAAACTCTTAAGAGTGGAGGCCTCAGCATGACGACTCTCTAAAACGCGAGGAGACCTGGCTACACTCAGTGCTAAAGACAGTTAGTGAGGCTCACAAAAGGGTCTACTTACCAATAGTACTGTCTAAGTGGAGCTATGGAGAGCAGAGGTTCCAGCAGAATGACTCCCTTAACCTGTTAACCCGCACTTGGACGCCGACACACTAAACTCTCTTTGTTTGCACGTGTTGATGTTTATGAATAGATTAAATGAAAATTAATATTGACAAACTACATATCATTATAAAGATCTAAGCCTGAAGCATCTGAGACTTTTCACTGTTTTTTTTCTCTCATAACAGAAATCAGCATGCTATTACTGTGTAATCACAGCTATCAATGTGAATGGCATCTCTAGCCACCTGGCCCTATCTCCGACCCGCAGACCTTGATGGGCCAGATCTCCCTTTGTGCTTTGGTGCAGATGTAGACCAGCGCGGTATAAAAGTTTAATACGCTGCCTAGCGCGCCTTCACCTACCTGAATTTACAGACCACCGTATCAACAGATGTACCGAACAATTCAGCAGTTTCACACAGGTTCACCCACAGGTGCCTCTCTGTGGTGACCATTGCCGCCATTGACCTATCAATTGTGGCAGCTGTCTGCTTGGTGGTCCTGAGAGCAAGGTCTGTGGTGTGGCGCAACTCCACTAACGCCTCAGGGGAGAGCACATGACCCTGGTCTAGGTCCTTCAGCAAATCAGACTGGTATGCCTGCAATACAGACATTGTATGCAAGCCTGTCCTGCTGCCACTTATGCCCCTACCATTCAGGCAAGATGTTTCTTTCAGTGGCCTGAATGGCAGGGCCAGAGCCTTTAACATAGATGTTACCCCATCTAAGAGATAGCCTACAAGCGTAAGTTCATTAAAGCAGTAAGTGACTTACATTTTAGACACATAATATTGCTCAATTTTGCTAACGATAGTTCAAAACAAAGATCATAGCACTGTTTTGCATCTCTAAGCTATGAATCGGTGTTTACTTATTGAATGAATCAGATTTTTTTAACAAATTGGTTGAATAAATGATTCTGTGATTCACTCATGAACACAGTTAAATTCTTTTTTTTCTGAATGAATCAGCCGTTTGAATGAATCAGCTGAATCATTCACTTGCTGTCACCTACTGGTGATTTTAATTTCACATTTCGACTTTTTTTCAGGTTTTAAATGATTTCAAATGTCAAAATTCAGCATTTTATGTTAAAAACAAAACATCATGCATTTTTATACATCTGTATCTGCAGTTTAAACGAATCCATGTCCCTCTTAGATACATAAACTTTGTAAATACATGCTATTTCAGTAGAAAATATTTTCTAGAAATGTTTAAAATTCCAGAAATGTTTTCTTATGTTGGAATGAAAGACACTAAGTACCGGATGAAGTGCTACTTATTCTTACCCAAAAATACAAAATGGAAGAAATAGTGAAAACTTAACACAATTTTGCTACTTGAGCTGTGTATGAAGTCCTTGGCAGTTGCCAAGTCCTGCTGGAAAATAAAATCATCAGCTTCACAAAGCTGGTCAGCAGAAGGAAAGATGAAGTGCTCCAAAATTTATTGGTAAATGGGTGCAGTGACTCAAAAAAATACAATGGACCAACACCAGCAGATGACATTGCATCCCAAATCATTACAAATCATCTTGATGCCTTGACCCCAAGCATCAGTCCATTCCTTGTGAAGTTCACTCAAATTCTTGAATCGAGTTTGCTTGACAATCCTCATAAGGCTGTAGTTCTTTCGTTTGGTTGTACATATTTTTCTTACACACTTTTTCCTTCCACTCAACTTTCTGTTAACATGCTTGGATATAGCACTCTGTGAACAGCCAGCTTCTTTGGCAATGAATGTTTGTGGCTTACACTCCTTGTGAAGGGTGTCAATGGTTGTCTTCTGGACAACTGTCAGATCAGCAGTCTTCCGCATGATTGTGTACCCTAGTGAACCAAACTAAGAGACCATTTTGAAGGCTCAGGAACCTTTTCAGGTGTTTTAGTTGATGAGAGAATTGGCATGTCACCATATTCTAATTTTTTGAGATAGTGTATTGGTGGGTTTTTGTTAAATGTGAGCCAAAATCATCACAATTAAAAGAACCAAAGACTTAAACTACTTCAGTATGTGTGCATTGAATTTATTTAGACAAGTTTCACAATTTGAGTTGAATTACTGAAATAAATGAACTTTCCATGACATTCTAAAGTTCATAGCGGATGAAAAGATATTGAAAAATAATCTACAAAAATCTAGTGGTCTAATCCAAGTCATCTGAGGAGACACGATCACTTAAAATCATTTTACAGTTTTAATTTAGACCTTTATTCACATTCATCAATTCACACACACATGCACATTAGAGCTGGAAAATGGAAGCTCAGATGTGCTTGCTTGATGCATGTGAGAACAATCAGGTTTTGCAACGCAAGCAAGATTCCTCAAAAACTAATAAGGTTTCTTTCAGATATTAAGGGGTAGGTAGAGCTTGTTTGAAATTAGGAAATTAGGTACATAAACAAGTACAAACATATATCTTAAGCATATCTTTGGAAAAAAATAATTAAAATGCACTTTAGATGATATGATGTTGAAATGCTTGTGCAAAGTACATTTAAATAGTATATATATATATATTGTCACGGGAGGAGCACAAGACAGACACAGTGGGCGTGGCGTCAGGCCTCGGAGAGGCTTTTATTAACAGAAATCATAAAACAAAGGGAATAAAAGTGGCCAAAGGGGGAAAGTGTCCAAAATAACAGGGAATCTGGTGTCCTCGTCGTGCTGCGGGATTTGTGTAGGTCGGGCAGTGTTCATCAAGGAAGGGTCCAGGCAAGGGGCGGAGTCCGGCGGCCGCACGCGCTCCCCTCCTTGGTCCGGGGCGCGAGGGGCGGCGGCTTCTCCTAGCGGCCGCGTCTCTCTCGTTGGCCGCGGCGCTGGTAGGGGATGGACGGCCCGGCATCCTGGCCCGTCGGCCGTGTATACGGGTGCGGTTCCCATCCGGATCGCGGGTCCGGCAGCTCACGTCTTGGTGGCGCGGGAGTCCCTCAACGCACCCTTCCTGGACCCACGAGGACACCAGTGTGCATGCACGGGGAAGAGACCGGTCTCCTGAGGAGAGGCGCGTTGGGCTTTTAAACAGCGGCGGTAATGAGGCTCCACTTCCTTCAGGTGTGCCCCATCACACGCCGCCAGCCCTGACTCGTCCAGCGCCCCTCCTCTCACACACCCACTCCAGTCGGGAGCCTGGTGAATTTCTATGATTTCTTTATTAACAGAAATCATAAAACAAAGGGAATAAAAGTGGCCAAAAGGGGGAAAGTGTCCAAAATAACAGGGAATCTGGTGTCCTCGTTGTGCTGCGGGATTTTTGTAGGTCGGGCAGTGTTCATCAAGGAAGGGTCCAGGCAAGGGGCGGAGTCCGGCGGCCGCACGCGCTCCCCTTCCTTGGTCCGGGGCGCGAGGGGCGGCGGCTTCTCCTAGCGGCCGCGTCTCTCTCGTTGGCCGCGGCGCTGGTAGGGGATGGACGGCCCGGCATCCTGGCCCGTCGGCCGTGTATACGGGTGCGGTTCCCATCCGGATCGCGGGTCCGGCAGCTCACGTCTTGGTGGCGCGGGAGTCCCTCAACGCACCCTTCCTGGACCCACGAGGACACCAGTGTGCATGCACGGGGAAGAGACCGGTCTCCTGAGGAGAGGCGCGTTGGGCTTTTAAACAGCGGCGGTAATGAGGCTCCACTTCCTTCAGGTGTGCCCCATCACACGCCGCCAGCCCTGACTCGTCCAGCGCCCCTCCTCTCACACACCCACTCCAGTCGGGAGCCTGGTGAAGGGCGGCGATTTAGGACGGGGTGCCGGTGACAATCAGGGAGGAGGCAGCTGACTCGTCACATTCCCCCTCCCAAGCGACATCCCCGTCCCCAGGGCGCCACCCACACGGGAGTGCTACCATCCTCAACCAGGCTCCAAACGGTCGGAGTGGGCGGGGCTTCCTCTCCGGGCGGTCCTCCCTCTCGCAGCGCACCAGAACAGGGACAGAGAAACCGGGTTTTAGTGACAGCCTCAACCAACCACAGGGTAAAATGACAATGGAAAAGTCACTTACCCCTTGTGTGGCTGGGAGGCTGTCCCCAGTTTTCCTCCGTCCCAGTCTGGGTTCTCACGAACGTTTGCAAGCGAGAGGGGGGTGACGTCACCAGACGTTTCCCAACTGCGCTGTCTAGGCTCCGCCTGCCCGCATTCTCCACCAGTGTCACGGGAGGAGCACAAGACAGACACAGTGGGCGTGGCGTCAGGCCTCGGAGAGGCTTTTATTAACAGAAATCATAAAACAAAGGGAATAAAAGTGGCCAAAAGGGGGAAAGTGTCCAAAATAAGAGGGAATCTGGTGTCCTCGTTGTGCTGCGGGATTTTTGTAGGTCGGGCAGTGTTCATCAAGGAAGGGTCCAGGCAAGGGGCGGAGTCCGGCGGCCGCACGCGCTCCCCTTCCTTGGTCCGGGGCGCGAGGGGCGGCGGCTTCTCCTAGCGGCCGCGTCTCTCTCGTTGGCCGCGGCGCTGGTAGGGGATGGACGGCCCGGCATCCTGGCCCGTCGGCCGTGTATACGGGTGCGGTTCCCATCCGGATCGCGGGTCCGGCAGCTCACGTCTTGGTGGCGCGGGAGTCCCTCAACGCACCCTTCCTGGACCCACGAGGACACCAGTGTGCATGCACAGGGAAGAGACCGGTCTCCTGAGGAGAGGCGCGTTGGGCTTTTAAACAGCGGCGGTAATGAGGCTCCACTTCCTTCAGGTGTGCCCCATCACACGCCGCCAGCCCTGACTCGTCCAGCGCCCCTCCTCTCACACACCCACTCCAGTCGGGAGCCTGGTGAAGGGCGGCGATTTAGGACGGGGTGCCGGTGATAATCAGGGAGGAGGCAGCTGACTCGTCACATTCCCCCTCCCAAGCGACATCCCCGTCATCAGGGCGCCGCCCACACGGGAGTGCTACCATCCTCAACCAGGCTCCAAACGGTCGGAGTGGGCGGGGCTTCCTCTCCGGGCGGTCCTCCCTCTCGCAGCGCACCAGAACAGGGACAGAGAAACCGGGTTTTAGTGACAGCCTCAACCAACCACAGGGTAAAATGACAATGGAAAAGTCACTTACCCCTTGTGTGGCTGGGAGGCTGTCCCCAGTTTTCCTCCGTCCCAGTCTGGGTTCTCACGAACGTTTGCAAGCGAGAGGGAGTGACGTCACCAGACGTTTCCCAACTGCGCTGTCTAGGCTCCGCCTTGCCCGCATTCTCCACCAGTGTCACGGGAGGAGCACAAGACAGACACAGTGGGCGTGGCGTCAGGCCTCGGAGAGGCTTTTATTAACAGAAATCATAAAACAAAGGGAATAAAAGTGGCCAAAGGGGGAAAGTGTCCAAAATAACAGGGAATCTGGTGTCCTCGTCGTGCTGCGGGATTTGTGTAGGTCGGGCAGTGTTCATCAAGGAAGGGTCCAGGCAAGGGGCGGAGTCCGGCGGCCGCACGCGCTCCCCTCCTTGGTCCGGGGCGCGAGGGGCGGCGGCTTCTCCTAGCGGCCGCGTCTCTCTCGTTGGCCGCGGCGCTGGTAGGGGATGGACGGCCCGGCATCCTGGCCCGTCGGCCGTGTATACGGGTGCGGTTCCCATCCGGATCGCGGGTCCGGCAGCTCACGTCTTGGTGGCGCGGGAGTCCCTCAACGCACCCTTCCTGGACCCACGAGGACACCAGTGTGCATGCACGGGGAAGAGACCGGTCTCCTGAGGAGAGGCGCGTTGGGCTTTTAAACAGCGGCGGTAATGAGGCTCCACTTCCTTCAGGTGTGCCCCATCACACGCCGCCAGCCCTGACTCGTCCAGCGCCCCTCCTCTCACACACCCACTCCAGTCGGGAGCCTGGTGAAGGGCGGCGATTTAGGACGGGGTGCCGGTGACAATCAGGGAGGAGGCAGCTGACTCGTCACAATATATATATATATATATATATATATATATATATATATATATATATATATATATATATATATACATACATTCACAAGTAAAAACAAGTAAAACTGTACATTTATATTTATTTTAAGTGTCATTATTACTAAGGCATAGTTGACAAAATTATTTTTACATTTTAAATTGGTACAATGCAAGGGTCAGGGAGTCCCACTTGTTCACAATCACTTAAATACTGTAAGGTAAACAGGTCAATTTAGCGCAATTCACTGAATGGGCCGTTTAACATCAAATCTGTGCTGAATATTAATATCCAAACTATAGTGAAAACACTATCAATTAGCACAGTAACAAGATCGGCAGTTTAAGACATTAACTTGTAAGCACAAAACACAAGATACTTCTATATAAATAAGGCTTTATTAGATAAATCTAATAATCTAATCTAATAATCTAATCTAATCTGGTTAGGCAAATCTAATCTAATCTAATCTTACTAATCTAAGACATAAACACCCGCACTCACACATTCACACAAGTTGCAGGAAGATCGAAAGTTAGGGAAAGATGAGTTTAAGAGAATGGAAATGTGGAATCCCAAATTTACAGCAATACGTGAAATTGCATCGACATGAACAACCATCAATCACTTAATTAACCCTCGCATTGAGTTCCTCAATAAGGTTAAAATTATATTAGATACACCAGTATAGATCAGAGTCTGGAGGTACATTGCCTGTGTAAAGTTGTCGTTGAAAGTGGGATTCCTGATGTCGCTGATTGGCTGGAAGTTCAGTAGTCGTTGAAGTGACGTCTTGGGAAGCCCTTGGTTGGGCGTTGGCTGAAGATGCGGAGTTGTGTGGGCTGGTTGAAGTTGAACGCGCACTCGAGGTTAGACTCGGAGAAACGGCGTTGCCAAACTTAACTCAGAACACGAAACTCAAACAGAAAAGAAAATAATTAAAGTTTGACAAGACTTAGTGGTGTTTCTTCTCATTGTGGCTAAGTAGCAGAAGGCGTGCAGGCCGAAGCACACTGGAACCGCGCTCAAAGAACAATGATGACTAAAAGCATGGCTAGAAGCAAAAGCTAGGAAGCAAAGCTACAAGCTAAAAGCAGACATGACTAATAGCAAAAGCTTAAAGGGGGGGTGAAATGCTATTTCATGCATACTGAGTTTTTTACACTGTTAAAGAGTTGGATTCCCATGCTAAACATGGGACAAACAAAGTTTCCAAAATTAAGTTGTACGTTTGAAGGAGTATTTTTGTTCCAAAAAAACCTCTTCTGGTTTGTCACAAGTTTCGGAAAGTTTTTTTCGAGTATGGCTCTGTGTGACGTTAGATGGAGCGGAATTTCCTTATATGGGTCCTAAGTGCGCGCTCTTCTGCCGGAAGAGCGCGCGCTCCCATATAGCAGAGCACTGAGAGGCTGAGCACAGCCTGATCAGAGCGAGAGCGTCGCGAAAAGTCACAAAAGAAGTGTGTTTTTGGTTGCCAGGGCAAGACAACCCTGCACAGATTACCAAAAGAGAAACAGCATTAAGGGACCAGTGGAGGGAGTTTATTTTTACAGAGCACCAACGGAGTTGTGCAAGTGTTTTTGTTTGTTCCCTGCATTTCGGATTGCACATCGTTTATTTCTTAAGGATAATGCAGTCCCAACGGAAAAGGGTCACGATTGTGTGTTGGAACCACATGCGGTGAGTAAAACTGCTTCAAATATCTCTGTGTTGTTAACTTAGCTATCAGCGCCTAAGCACATCAAGTAAACAACATGCGATGTTGTCATCAAACTGCACTTTCCACATGTACAGCTTAAAAAAAAAAAAAAAAAAAAATACGACATAAAGTGGAACTTAGTCATTTTCCAAAACCGCTAAGCAAATATATACAGTTTCAGTACATACCACATAGCATACCGCCTTTGCTGATGCTGCTCTTGTTAAATTTCAGCCTCTGGATCTGTGTCACAGCTTCCACATGCTCTCAACTCAAAAGCCTACTCGCGCTCGTGATTCTTTAGCTCCGCCCACACGTCACGCCTCCAGGCGCTCGTGTTTTTCCGGGAAAAATCGGTACAGACTATCTTTCTCTTATAAATATAATAAAAATAAAGACTTTTTGGAGTTATGAAGGATGCAGTACTACTCTATAGGTACTCAAGATTAACAGGATATTGAGTGAAAACGAGCATTTCACCCCCCCTTTAAAAAAGCTAAAAGCTAAAAGCAACCGGCATGACTGATAGCAGAAGCAAAGCTAAAAGCTAAAAGCCGGCATGACTGATAGCACAAGCTACACGCAAGCTAAAAGCTAAAAGCTAAATTTTATGGTGTCCCGAGTATTTAAACTGGCCTGCTGGCCACACCTCAAATGTTGTCTTGACCAATCAGATATCGTCTTTGCTTGGAGGTATCATAAATCATATGTTATCTTATCAAGCATGTGGTCCGAATCAGATTCAAGCAGATTCAATCACAAACATACCAAACATGATTATGAATCCTTAAGCTATCCCATAGTTATTAAAAGACATACACAATAAGTGATTATAAACATGATAGTCAAATGTGTGGGTTACATATAAATTAATATGGAGTGAAGCGATGGACTGATATTCATTCTTTTTGAGTTTATTTTGGTCCATATATATGTAGAAAATACAGTTTCTGTGCCATTATCTGACATAGGGATGTTCTGTGGAGACCAGAGGTTAAAAGGTCCCCTTTAGGAATTTCAGTCTGGTTCTGCTAGGTGGGGTGAAGTGTTTATTACTCTCATGGGTTTACATGTGTGATGTCCGGTGTTGTATCTCAATTACTTGCCCCAAATTTGACAATCTCTTCTCCGAATTGAAATTGTCAATTGTCAATTGTGGTGTTATATGTAAGAGTTGGTTGGTTAGTTATCTTGCTTTGGGCACAGAATGATTCATGACTTCCTGTTGCCTTTCTGAGGAATTTGGCTCGTGTTTCAACCACATACCTGATCGACTCTCTAATTTGTCTGATTCGGGTCAGATCCGCTACAATACTGATTACTGGATACTGTTTTAGCACAAGCCCTCCTCGACTCTGGATCCTCTCTCAACATTTACACTACTCTGGGAAAACTGCTGGGCAGAAGCAAGATCCTATACTGCCTACACATAACGCTTAGCATCGGCTGTTTGCATTAGGAATCAGGAATCCATCTCCTTTCTGGTGTTTGGTTTTTTACTGCTGATATCATTATGGAATGCCTTTGGCAATGCCAGATACTTCAGCTCCTCCTACTCATTCACAATCCCCTTAATATTGATGCACTCCAACTATCAACACTTATCAAGTAAAAGAAGCATGTTCATTACATAAATATTTGAAATAAATCGCAGTATGCCTACATATAGTTATAAATTAAATACATATTTTTAAACCCACTAAAAGTTAAATCAGATTAATAAATTCTTACACAAAGTAAACAAAATATAAATAGTAAAGTATTTATTATTATTATTATTATTATTATTATTATTATTATTATATTTCAGTATACATTAAAATCTTATTAATTCCTATGATGCAAAGCTGAATTTAGCATAACTTCTCCAGTCTACAGTGTCACATGATCCTTCAGAAATCATTCTAATATGCTGATGTATTATCAGTACTGGAAACTGATGTGCTGTTTAACATTTTATTGGAACCTGTGATACTTTTTTCCAGGATTTTTTTTTTTTTTTTTTTTTTTTTTGATGAATAAAAAGTTAAAAAGAAGAGCATTTGTTACGATCGGAGACCCAGGGAAACACAAGAGATCCAATCGCAGTGTGGGTTTTAATGGGTAGTCCAAATCGAAATCAACAAGCAGGGGTCAAAACCATAAATCCATCCAACAATTAAGCAAACAGGAAAGGAACAGGAACGGGACCAGGAACTCGGAAGGCGAGGAACTCGGAAGGCGAGGAAACTGAGTGACAAAATGAAAGGACTCCATGAAGACAAACAGAAAAGACCTGTTAATATAGGCAGGGTAATGACTATCAAGTGAAGACACCTGAGTGCAATTAACAGGAGTGCAATTACTGTGATGAAGGGGCAAGGCTATGTGGGAATTGTAGTGCCTACGGTGAGGTGCCTACGGGGAAGTGAGACCACTAGTGGAGACTCAGGAAAACAGAGACCAGACATTACCCCCTCCTCCACTGAGCAGCTTCCAGATGCTCCACCCAAACCCAAGAAGAGACCAAGGAACACAGAGACCAGGAGGAGGTGGAGCGGCGGAGGACCAGGGGGAGGGACGGAGGGCCAGGTGAAATGGGGAAAAAGACACAAGAAGTGCAAAAAACAAGGATCCCAAGAGGGAGGTGGACCAGCGGAAGATCAGGGGGAGGGACGGAGGGCCAGGTCCATAAAGGGAAACAGAGAGAAAAACAAAAACAAGGAGCCCAGGAGGGAGGTGGACCGGCAGAAGATCAGGGGGAGGGACTGAGGTTCAGGTCCATAAATGGAAACAGAGAGAAGAGGAGCAAAAACAAAAAACAACAACAAAACACTAGTCCAGGAAGGACATAACGTTCAGTGTCCCAGGGCCGAACCGACAGGGCAGGAATCCAAAGAGGAGCAAGGTGGAATTGGAGCCATCCAGTCGAGACAGAAGCTCACCAGGGCGGCGCAGAAGACCACCACATCCATGCGGTCGAGACAGAAGCCCACCCGGGGAGGTGCAGAGGACCATCACATCCATGCGGTCGAGACAGAAGCCCACCAAGGCAGTGCAGAAGACCACCACATCTGTGCGGTTGAGACAGAAGCCCACCAGGGCAGTGCAGAAGACCACCACAGTGGGATCGATGAAACAGGAGCGCAATTCTGGTTAGGCAAGTCTGAAACAGAGAACATGAACAAGTTAAGGGTGGCCTCCGCGGCCACGACAGGATCAGTCGAGCGCTCAGAGAGTTCGGCTGAGACGTGACGAGGCTCTGGAAGTTCCGCAAAGACGAGGAGAGGCTCTGGTACTTCAGCCAACATGAGGAGAGGCTCTTGTAGTTCAGCCGAGACGTGGAGAGGCTCTAGTAGTTCAGCAGAGACGTGAAGAGGCTCTTGTAGTTCAGCAGAGGCGTGGAGAGGCTCTGGTAGTTCAGCAGAGACGTGGAGAGACTCTGATAATTCTGTGGTGTTTAGACTGTATTCAGGAAGATCAATGATGACTTGACTCTGCTCATGAAGATTATTGGTGACTTGACTCTGCTCATTAAGATCATTGGTGACTTACATTTGTTCATGAAGATCAATGGTGACTTGTCTTTGCCCATGAAGAACACTGGTGACTGGACTTTGCCCATGAAGATCAATGGGGAGGTGCCTTTTTCCATGAATATCAATGGTGACTTGCCTTTGCCCGTGAAGAACACCGGTGACTTGACTTTGCCCGTGAAGAACACACGGTGACTTGACTTTGCCCGTGAAGAACACCGGTGACTTGACTTGACTCTGGAGTGTCAACGGTGACTAGCCCTGACTCTGGAGTGTCAACGGTGAACTAGCCCTGATTCTGGAGGGTCAACGGTGACTTGTCCCGACTCTGGAGGGTCAATGGTGACTTGACTCGACTCTGGAGGGTCAACGGGAACCTCACTCGACTCCGGAGGGTCAACTGGAAACTTACTCGACTCTGGAGGGTCAACGGGAAACTGACTTGACTCTGGAGGGTCAACGGGAACCTGACTTGACTCTGGAGGATCCACTGTGGCTATCATCTTGTGCAGAGGCGCTGGACAAGTGGTCATCTTGTGCTGTGGCGCTGGGCTGGCGGCCACCTTGTGCTGTGGCACTGGGCTGGTGGCCATCTTGCGCCGTGACGCTAGACTGGCAACCACCTTGTTCTGTGGTGCTGGGCTGGTGGCCATCTTGCACCGTGGCGATGGGCTGGCGGTCCTCCTGTTTGTAGACCCCGGTCTAGAATCGGCCATCCCACCGGGAGAGACAGGTGTGGCTGGGGTATTCCACGGAGACCGAAGTAGAAAGTGAATTCCCAGAACCCAAACGTGTCCAACTGTTCCATTTCCATGTGAGGTAACGGCTCATCCAGACCGGTGTTGAAAATGTCCATAAGGGCCGCCTCATTATATCCCATACCCTCCGCCAAGGTCCAGAACACATGTGCCATGGCACCCACCTCATTGCCCTCTTGGCGGAGGGCGGTTAATTTTAAATATTTCGCCATCTGCTCCACCATACTGGCTGGGGAATGGGAATGAAGTCCCACACCGCTGGATCTCGACATGATGGAGTCCTTCTGTTACGATCGGAGACCCAGGGAAACAGTATGGGTTTTAATGGGTAATCCAAATCAACAAGCAGGGGTCAAAACCATAAATCCATCCAACAATTAAACAAACAGGAAAGGAACAGGAATGGGAACAGGAACTCGGAAGGCGAGGAAACTGGGTGACGGAATGAAAGAACTCCATGAAGACAAACAGAAAACACCGGTTAATATAGGCAGGGTAATGACTATCAAATGAAGACACCTAAGTTCAATTAACAGGAGTGCAATTACTGTGATGAAGGACAAGGCTATGTGGGAATTGTAGTGCCTACAGTGAGGTGCCTATGGGGAAGTGTGACCACTAGTGGAGACTCTAGATTTCTAGATTTTAAATTGAATTTTGTATTCCTTAATTTTTTGTTACATCAATAAGAAGTGATAGCTGTAATGCATCAGCTCAAAGGGGAAATATGAATAATCAGTCATAACTAGTTATGATAAATAATAAATTATATATTTAGATCAGCTCAAGTTTTTACTTGATCTCTCAGTGTGAACTGTTTTTTTCATTTCTAAGAAAGTTAATTTTTACTGGTTAAGGATTAGGGACATGATTAGGGACTTCAGTCATGAGCAAACACTGAACATCCTCAAATGTGATACACACGCAACACACACACACACACACACACACACACACACGCGTTAGTTTTTGTGAAAAGTTGGGACATCCCGTAGGCGTAATGGTTTTTATACTGTACAAACTGTATATTCTATGGCCCTACACCAACCCTACACCTAACCCTCACAGGAAACTTTTTGCATTTTTGCTTTCTCAAAAAAAAAAAAAAAAAAAAAAAAAAACGAATTCTGTATGATTTATAAGCATTTTGAAAAATGGGGAAATGGGTTATGTCCTCATAAGTCACCCTCTCCTTGTAATACCTGTGTCATACCCATGTCATTATACAGAGTTGTGTCCTGATATGTCACAAAAACAAGAGCACACACACACACACACACATACAGTTGGCTTAGGAAAAACGGGTTAAAGCTTAAGCAGTAAAGAGATGAGAAATAAAGTCATGAAACTATGATACAATTTGATAGTCAGCAGATCTACAGCCTGAAGGAAACATCATTTTCTTAGTTCAAACACACCTTTGTAAAAGGTGCATATGATACTTGCTGTACCAATTAATAGGACTAAGTTTGATACTTGCAAGTCTTGCCTGTTTGAAAAAGAGTCCTGATGCACTTTGGGGCTCCAGTTGGTGTCTGCTGAAGTGAATTGATGAGACCAATTCAAATCAGAGGATCTTGATGAATGAAAAGTCAAGGCCGAAGCCTGGCACAAACTTAGCGTGGTTTTGAAGGTTCTTAGCTCAACATCTTCTCCTGGAATTCCTGAATCTAGCAGATTTATATTCCTAGAAAAGGTTTATATTTTGAATAAATGCTGTTCTTTAAAAAATATATATATATATATATATATTTATCAAAGAATCCTTAATAAAGCATTGCAGTTTCCAATATATATATTACTAGATATACTGTAGAATAGAGCCATTACTCTATACTAGAGTAATGGCTGATGGAAATTAAGCTGTGCATCACAAAAATAAATGATTATATTTTAAAGGATATAAAAATGGAAAACATTATTTTAAATTGTAATAACATTTTGCAAGTTTACAGCTGTTGTTGTTGTTGTTGTTTTGATCAAATAAATAATAAATGCAGCTTTGATGAGCATAAGAGACTTCTTTAAAAAACAAGTCTTACTGATCCCAAAAACCAGTGTGTGAGAGAGGAGGGGCACTGGAAGAGCCAGGGCTGGCAGCGTGTGATGGGGCAAACCTGATGTAATTGGAGCCTCATTACCGCTGCTTGCCGAGCTTCCTCTCCTTGAGAGACTGGTCACTTCCCCGTGCATGCACGCTGGTGCCACCGCCCCTCGTGCCCCAGACTGAAGAGGGGAGCCGGACTTTGCCCCTTTCCTGGACCATTCCTTCCTGAACATTACCTGCCCTTCACATACCACCCCGGTCAGAAATTTCAGAGTGATCTTTGACTAGCTGAACCTCAACAAATCACAACAATAAATCCTTCTGTTTTTTTTTTTTTTGGGTATAGTTCCCCTCTAAGTGTACTCTCTGTGTGTGCTCTTATGTTTCTCTCTTCTCTGCATATGTTTATATTCAGTTCTATCACTAAGGGCTCAAGGAGATTGTATTGTTCTTTCTAAATTACCGGTATAGGTCCAGCAGCTGGAGTCTGTCTTGTTTGGCCGCCTTCCATTTTCTCCATCCTCTCTTGCTCTGGCATTTTTCTCTATATCTCTGTCTGTTCCACATTTGGGGATAAACCTGCCATCACTGAGGATACACACCTGCAGGATGGTGATTTAATTAGCGGGTCCTTGAAATTAGCCAAGACCAGAGATGCCCAAGCTGAAGTTAGCTGGTGCTGTGGAAGAGAATCCACACTGACACTAGCTAACACCAGTGAAGACACACTGCACACAGTACTACAATCTTACCTCAGAAAACATATATAGTATGTTTCCTCATTCCTTAGAATATATATATATATATATATATATATATATATATTGTCACATCCACACAAGGAGAGGAGAAGACGGGTAAGTATTTTCGTGAAGCTTTATTAACATAGGACTTCAACAGAGCAGGTAAGTGTGGTCACAGACGGTGAATCTTCAAGCACTGATCAATAGGTGAGTTCAAGCACAAAGCTAGGCCAGACAACAAAGAGTCACTTCCCTTAATCGCTGTGTCTGAATCTCCACAGAGTCACAATACGGTCCACAAGGAGCAGGCAGAAGATCCACTAAGAGTGTCCATGCAATCTTGATTCCAGCCGGTGAGTGAGTGAGTGAGGTGAGTATTTAAAGGTGTGGTGATTGCTGGTGCAGGTGCAGGTAATTAGTATTCAGGTGACGGTTCACGTGAGCGGTGCATGGGAGATTGAGTGGATGGTGACTGGCAATGGTGACTGGGGCTGAGGGAACGAGCTGAGGGTGTGACACTACCCCCCCCCCCCACGGGTGACTCCAGGCATCCTAGAGCGGTGACGGGGACGACCACGACCTCTGGGAGCCGGGCGGTCCGGGTGTTGTCGGTGGAAATCTTCGAGGAGAGCCGGATCCAGGATGTCATTGCGTGGTACCCACGACCTCTCTTCGGGACCGAACCCCTCCCAATCTATGAGGTATTCCAGGTGGCCGTTCCGCCGCCGGGAGTCGAGGATCTCTTGGACCTGGTAGATGTTGTCTCCGAGGATCTCGGGTTGGTTTGGAGGGGGAGGCGGTTCTGGTTCTGTGGAGGAAGGAGAAACTGGATCAGTGTGACGTTTTAGCAGTGAGACGTGAAACGTGGGTGAAATCCGGTAGCGTGGTGGTAGGTCCAGGCGGTAGGTGACGGGATTTATCTGAGAATGGATGGTGAACGGCCCTATGTAGCGGGGACTCAGCTTTTTGCAGGGCAGTCGGAGGCGGATATCCCGAGTGGAGAGCCAAACCTTGTCTCCAGGCAGATAGATGGGATTAGGCGATCTGCGTTGGTTAGCGGTCTCTGTATGCCTCCGAACTGCCCGTTGGAGATGGATGTGAGCTGAGTCCCACACCCTCTCGCTCTCCTGGAACCAGTGATCTACCGCGGGCACCTCAGAGACTTCTCCTGACCAGGGAAACAGCGGTGGTTGATAGCCTAAAACACATTGAAAAGGGGTTAAGCCTGTAGTGGTTTGGCGAAGGGAGTTTTGGGCATACTCAGCCCACGGCAGATACTGGCTCCAGGTATCCTGGTGCTGGGAGCAGTAAGTACGGAGGTACCGTGAGATTTCTTGAATCTTCCGCTCGGTCTGGCCGTTCGTCTGAGGATGATATCCTGAAGATAGACTGACGGACGTTCCGAGGAGTTGGAAGAACGCTCGCCAGACCCTGGAGATAAACTGAGGACCTCTGTCCGATACAATGTCCTCTGGAGTGCCATAATTCCGGAACACGTTGGTGAAGAGGGCTTCGGCGGTCTCGAACGCTGTGGGAAGACCTTTTAAAGGGATTAGTTTGCAGAATTTAGAAAAACGATCTACAACAACTAGAATGGTAGTGTACCCCCGTGAGGGGGGAAGGTCAGTGGCGAAATCAACCCCTAGATGGGTCCAGGGTCGGCGAGGAATGGGCAGTGGTTGTAATTTACCCACGGGAAGTTGACGAGGTGTGGTGGTAACGGCGCAGACCGAGCATCCGAGGATGTACCGGGTAACGTCACGAACCATGTTTGGCCACCAGTACTTCTGCTGGATGAGCGAGAGGGTTCGCCTGCTGCCAGGGTGTCCTGAGCCAGGTGACGTGTGCGCACTTTCCAGTAGAGGGAGTCGCTGGTTTGTGGGCACGTACATAAGACCCGTGGGAACCTCCGGAGGTGCAGGCTCCTCGAGGGTGGCGGCTCGAATTTCCTCGTCGATCTGCCAGAGGATGGGCGCGAGGAAAACGGAGGGTGGTAGAATTGAATCAGGCTTGTTGGTGTCTGGTTCTGGTGAGTACATACGGGACAGGGCATCTGCTTTAGTGTTCTTGTGACCGGGCTGATACGTGATCTGAAAATTAAAGCGAGCAAAGAAGAGTGACCAACGAGCCTGACGAGCATTGAGTCTTTTGGCGTTCTGCAGATATTGGAGATTTTTGTGGTCGGTGACAACAGTGAATGGAAACTGAGCTCCCTCTAGCCAGTGCCGCCACTCCTCAAGGGCGAGTTTAATGGCCAACAACTCACGGTCTCCGATTCCATAATTGCATTCGGCAGGAGAGAGTTTCTTAGAGAAGTACGCACACGGATGGAGTGAGCAAGGTTCACCAGACCTTTGGGATAACACGGCTCCAATGCCGTGATTGGCCGCATCAACCTCTACGACGAAAGGCTTGGACGGGTCAGGATGTCGAAGAATGGGTGCTGAGGTGAAGAGGTGTTTAAGATGGCTGAAGGCCTCTCGAGCTTGGGGTGTCCAGCGCAGCTGGCGCTGACCTCCTTTTAGGAGGGATGTTAGAGGAGCCGAGTGCAGGCTGTAGTTCTTGATAAAGCGCCGATAGAAATTGGCAAAGCCAAGGAAACGCTGGAGTTCTTTCACCGTTGTGGGCTCCGCCCAGTTGGCCACCGCATCTACCTTGGCTGACTCCATCTGAACTCCCTCCGCAGAGATCACGTATCCGAGGAAGGAGACGGTAGTGCAGTGAAACTCACACTTCTCAGCTTTTAGGTAGAGGTGGTGGTCTCGGAGTCGTTGTAAGACGTGGCGGACATGGGTTTGGTGTTCTTCTATGTTCCGGGAGTAGATCAGGATATCGTCTATGTAGACAATGATGAATTGGTGGAGATAATCACGGAATATTTCGTTCATGAAACTCTGGAAGATGGATGGACTGTTAGCAAGCCCATAGGGCATAACCTGATATTCGTAGTGCCCGGCAGGAGTGATGAAGGCAGTCTTCCACTCGTCTCCCTCTCGGATACGGATCAGATTGTAGGCACTGCGGAGGTCGAGTTTGGTGAACACCTTGGCTTCGCGCAGTTCCTCCAGAGCCGCCGGAACGAGTGGTAACGGGTAGGCGAACTTGACGGTGGCGTCATTTAGCACCCGATAGTCGATGCATGGTCGAAGTCCGCCATCCTTTTTGGGGACGAAGAAGAAACTGGATGCAGCTGGAGATGTGGATGGTCTGATGAACCCCTGATCGAGAGCCTCCTGGATGTATTCCTCCATCGCCACCTGCTCAGGACGGGAGAGTGGATATATTTTCCCATGTGGTAGCTTGGCACCTGGCAGCAGGTCGATACAACAGTCCCAGGGCCGATGTGGCGGTAATCGGGTGGCTTGTTCCTTGCTGAACACATCGGAGTAGGAGGAGTAAAGGGCAGGTCTTCCTATGGAGGTGGAGTGCAATTGAAGGTGAGGTGGCGCAGACTGTTAACTCTGGACTGGTGAACGGTGAATGTGACTCTGGCATCCCGGGTCCCATGCCTGGATCTCCCCTGTGCTCCAGTTGATTTGTGGGTTATGTTGGGCCAGCCACGGCCTACCCAGGACGACGTCAACGGTAGCGCGAGGAAGTACGAGGAGGGCCAGTTGTTCCCGGTGTCCGTGGGGCAGAACGAGTTGTAGCTCGTGTGTCCTTCTAGTTATTTTGCCACCGCCTAATGGTGATCCTTGGATGGTAGTGATACGGTAAGTGGTCTCATTCTGGATGATGGGTATACAGTGCTTGGTTATGAAGTGAGATGAGATGAAGTTGCTTGCGGCTCCGGAATCCACCAGGACATGGATGGAAAGATTACGTGAGTTAATTGTTATCTGGGCTTTGATATGAGGTATGTGAGATACAGATGGGGTAATTGAAACTGTACTCACCATTGGGCGAGGCGGACGGACCGGGCAGGCGTGGATCAGGTGAGTGGCCTCGCCACAGTATAAACACAGCCGCTCCTGGATGCGGCGTCTCCGTTCAGAGGCATCTAGGCGGTAGGAGTCGGTGATCATGGGTTCCTCCTGGTCTCGTTGGGTCGAGGGCGTTCTGGCCGATGGAGAGATGGTATATGAAGCCGGGGAGGCACAAGCCGAGAGGTGCTGAGCAACATTTATAGTTTTTCTAATGAATGTCTCTAGACTGACATTATCGTCGTAAATGACCATTTGCTTTCTGATCTGGGGTTTTAAACCTTTACGGTATGCAGCTAGTAGGGCAGTTTGGTTCCAACCACTGGTGGCGGCTAATGTCCGGAAACGGAGAGTGTAATCGTGTATTTCAGCGGCTCCCTGGCGAAGATTTAAGAGTTCATCATGGGTTGAAAGAGGAGTTAGAGCCACCCCGAACACTTCCTGGAGGTGGGTGACAAAGGCGTCGAATGAGGATAGAACTGGACTCTGGGAGCTCCAAAGAGCCTCTGCCCATTGTAGCGCTCGTCCGGTGAGGAGAGAGATCACAAAGGCGACTTTGGTGGCCTCATTGGGGAATTTACTGGTATTTGCGTTGACGAACAGTGAGCACTGCAGAATAAACCCACTGCAGCCACTCGGTTCACCCGTATAGCACGTGGGACGTGCAAGGGGCGTGCTGTTGGTGGCGGAAGCACCAGTTTCGGTGGGTGGTGAAACTGACTGTAGTACTTGGCGGAGGGCAGTCACCATTTCGGTGAACGGGTCCGGAGCCGCTCCCTGAGCTGCAGCGTTAACATCCATGGGAGATATGAAGTTCTGTTTTTGTGGGCTGGAATCCTGTCACATCCACACAAGGAGAGGAGAAGACGGGTAAGTATTTTCGTGAAGCTTTATTAACATAGGACTTCAACAGAGCAGGTAAGTGTGGTCACAGACGGTGAATCTTCAAGCACTGATCAATAGGTGAGTTCAAGCACAAAGCTAGGCCAGACAACAAAGAGTCACTTCCCTTAATCGCTGTGTCTGAATCTCCACAGAGTCACAATACGGTCCACAAGGAGCAGGCAGAAGATCCACTAAGAGTGTCCATGCAATCTTGATTCCAGCCGGTGAGTGAGTGAGTGAGGTGAGTATTTAAAGGTGTGGTGATTGCTGGTGCAGGTGCAGGTAATTAGTATTCAGGTGACGGTTCACGTGAGCGGTGCATGGGAGATTGAGTGGATGGTGACTGGCAATGGTGACTGGGGCTGAGGGAACGAGCTGAGGGTGTGACATATATATATATATATATATATTTTTTTTTTTTTTTTTTTTTTTGCCAGGGAAAACAAAACAATGCTACAGTGTTTAGGTTAGGGGTGGGTGATCTGTCGATTTTATATTGTGATCTATATCAAAGATGTCTACGATCTACTTTTAATGAGAACCGTAGAGACTGTGATCTTTTATTACTATTAAATGACTGTGGCTTATCAAATTATATCACGTGTCTCTATCATGCATCTTTCCGGTGGATTGCAGTGCCTGTGCAAACACATCCACATCACTATGGTCAAATACTTTTTTTTTTTACACAGCTTTTATTTTCGTTTGTCCAAATCCCTGAAATACGACCCATCAGAGCGTATACTATAGTACCACTATTTTCAACATTTTCATAATGGTGTACACATTTGGTAGAGCATTGCGTTATATGTCAATATCTAATCATGTGCTCATGGATTCAATCCCAGAGAATGCACATGCTCATAAAATGTATATGATCTATAAAATATAATTTTGCATGATTTCTGTGAGGGGTAGGTTTAGGGGTGGGGTTAGGTGTGGTCATTCGAATGAATAAGCCACCTAGTAAAATATGTACGAATTACTGTAAGAGCTGTGTAAAAAAAAGTCCACACATTGCATTTAAATAAATGCAGATTTTGATTGGGTAATGACTAGGGGTGTGACGGTACGCGTATCGTGTACTGTATGGTTCACAGGCAAATTCCAAATGGAAGTCATCATCCCTATCACCTTGGAGTGGAGACTAGTTTGGAGTGAGCAGGGCAAGTGTGTGCAATTATGTAGTCGTTTGGTGAGCATGATTTTACCAAGTACAACATGTTCCTGGATCAACATCCTTGTTGATCCTGGAACAAGATTCCAATCAACCAATCAGAATTAAGAGATAACTTTCCAAGAAATATCTGGTTTAGGCTTAAACTCAGGCTAAGGTGCTTCTACACTCTTGTTAATCAGCCATCATTTCCCACTGATTTTAGGAATAAATTATGGGTAGGGTTAGGGGCAGGGATTGGGTTAAGTTTATATTTTTGGACAATAATGTTGATCCAGGATCATCAAGAGATGTTGATCCAGGAACATGTCTTACTTGGCAAAATCATGATGACCATAGTCGTTTGGAATCCACTTGCCAGAGGGAGCAACAATTTCCTCATTATCTTCAGCTACCATGTTCCTGTGACAACGCAACACGGTGTCCGTCAGCAGATGTCGCTGTTTTAATGTAATAAATGTATTTTTGTTGTTAGCATAACAGCTGCAAATAAACATAAATTTTATATGTTGAATTTTTTTTAAATATGCTTATACATTAAAACTAATGTGTATTAAACATTTTCAAAAATATAAAATTTATTTTTCTTTTTTATGCCGGTGTCCATCAGCGAAGTGCTGTTTTGCAGTGTTGCCAAGTCCTTGGTTTTCCCGCGGAATTGGGCTACTTATTGCTGTATTCACACCTGACGTGACTTGCTTGAATAAATCACGCTATTCGCGCGTAGTTGGATGCGTGAACATTTTGAGTTTAAACAATTCATTCGCACTTGAAATTAACTTCACAACAGACGCGAATTTGCTGGGCTTCTAGCAGTTGAGTTCAATCTGCATGGTGATTTCAACCACCATTTTTATTTGGATAATTTTCTAAATATTACTGTTATTGCGTCATGAAAGTTTTAAGAGTATTTCAGGCTAGAATGTAGTTGTTTTGAACTCAAATATGTGTTTGTTTATAAAGACAGCATCTATTTAAAATTGTGTTTGCCAATTTTCGGAGATGAGCTCCATGCGATCAGCGGGAGCTCAGTGATCATGTATCTGCTGAGAGCAGTCTCTACTCGGCTAGACAGACCTTCTGACATTTGCCGCTGGCTCTGATGTCTCTTTAGTGGTTCAAGATAAAATACAACTTGTTTGGGGTAAATCTAATCTTTGGTCTTTATTCAATTAATCAATAAAATATGTTATATATATATATACACAAGCAAGAGCCTTTTTATTCCTGTTTCTGAAAAAGTATGAAGAAGTATCATACAGCTCAGGGTATCCACATTAGAGCTGAAGATCTTTGCCCGAACCCGACGGGACCCGACGGGTTTGGTCGGGTTCGGGCTTAATTTATATCATCTTATGCGGGCTCGGGCCGGGCTCGGGCTGGGCTCGGGCTTGCGCTCCGGTTTGCGAGGTAAACGAGCGGTCATGTGATGTGTTTCGATTAGCGCGAGAAAGATGCGAAAATGAATGCTGAGCAGGTGTAATAGAGGCTTGCCTCTGGTGATTACGTTTTGGTTGCACCAGCAGGCACCAGCAACTAAAGCAAACTCGTGAGCGAGAAGTTGAAAAGTTTTGACCATGTCTATAATGAGAATAATTAGTGAATAATGACGCACTATCAGTGAGCACAGGAACGCGCTGAAGATATCTACAGTGGATTCAATCATTTTCCTCCACAAAAACATGTAGACCTAGCCTAATCTCTGTGAGTAAAGGTTTTACAAATGATAACTAAATATTCATTGAGTCTTAAATGCATAATGTTGACAGAGTATTTACGCTAATGTTGGCATTATTCTTTTATAAAATAAAGCAAATCCGGCGGAGCCTTTATCTTAATTTCGTTATTGCCAAATACCCATCTTAATTTAAAATTTATCTTAATTAAATTTTTTTTAAATGACTCGTTTTTATTGGTGCGTTGGTCTATTTATAGGTTAAATGAGCCCATATGTCTAGAATGCTGAGATGTTACGATGTTACAGAGGACTTATTTTATTTCTTTATTCCAACTTCCAAGTGGTCTAGTCTACGTTAGTTATGAGTAAATTATGTTAAAACATGAATAAATTACTCATTGTTGACAAAAGGCAAAAGAGCTGTGTGCGTGCGCACATTTGAATAATGTCGGGCTGTAAACGGGTTCGGGCTTTAAAAAAGCTGTCAATCAAAATGTACTTGTCGGGCTCGGGCCGAAACCTGTCGGGCTCGGGTCCTGTCGGGCCAAACTTTTAAGGCCCGATTACAGCTCTAATCCACATACAGCGATGATAAGTTTGTCCTCCATTGTTGTTTCAGATTTTCCCTCCACTCGCTACGTATTAATCACGTCACTACTAGAGCACGCTCCTGATTGGTTAAAGCGACAACAAATTTCGTAATTTCGTAATTTATATTGAAAACTTAAATATAGGTAATAATAAGGTGCTTGCACAAACGACCTATATGGTAATTTTTTGTAGGAGGACAGGCTCGTTATTTTTGTTGAAAGCTTATTTTGTTATTGAGAGGAAACCATGCAGCAAAAATTTATATATTCATCTAAACGCCACTCTCAAAAGCATGGATGACGTCTGGATGTTAAAAGAATGTCATTTTACCTCTAAGCAAAGAATTAAACCTAAAAAGAAAAAATACATTTGCCAAAAGAGCACAAGCAAATAAGTTGCTGGCTGCAGGTCACTTAATGGCCATTGGTGCTAACAAGAGTTTCTTATGTCGCCTTTAAAACAGATGTATTCTAAAATGGTTAAATAGCTGTGTATTTATGCTAGGATAAACTGTAAAACTTTAAAACATACTTATTAAAGTTTTATGTTAAAATGTTCAACGGTTTCTACCTCCTTCTTCCTGTGACTACGAATTTGTTACTTTTGTGCCGGATCCCGGCAGGAAGGTAGGACACACTGTCAGAGAGCCCTCAGTGCTGAGGCTGATGGGTGTAATCACAGTGGTGGGCCGTCAGGGCCTGCAGGGCCTTCTCTCCTTGCCCTATGAAAAAAAAAAAAAATGTAAAAAAAAACAAACAAAAAAACTATAATTTCAGTATCATTTTCATTTGTGTAATGTCCACAAAATGGCCTATGATTAGTTTTGTTGAGGTTGAACTGGAATATCCTAAATAAAAAAAATAGTCTTCGGCCAGCACATAGACTATAAATACAGGGCCTGTGCTACAGATAGTGTACTTGCCTTTATTTCAAAGACCTCAAATCTGATTGGTAACGAGCATTAGTTACAGAATCATCAGCCAATACAATTTTTATGTTCCATGACAGCACACCCTCTGGGACCAGCCACGTGCCCAGTGCTTACCCCAGCTAGGGTTGCCAGGTTTTCTTGACAAAACCACTCAATCGCACTTTGAGGTGTCCCCCAGCGGGAACAGTGTTAAAGTAGACCAATCTGCATCCATCGTGGGAATTTCCAAGCTGCTGTCACTGGCGCCTCTATACAGGATCTTATTTCCGATCTGCCTTTTTCAAGGCACACTTTTGCAAACAAAAGAGGAATAACTAAAGGATAAACTACTTAACCTGAATTCGCTAAAAACGTTTTCTGCACCATTTCAAAGATAAATTGCATCTATGAGTGGCTAACAGTTAGCACCAAGTACAAGTTATTTGGCCATGTTTATTTTTTTAATACGAGTAAAGGGACATGGAATGACAGATGCACTGACTTTATTTACAAGTGACAGGTGAGTGCTTTGCAGTGGTGGAAAGAGTACTGAATATTTGAACTTAAGTACAAGTACTGTTACATTGATGAAAAGAATACTCAATTTGAAGTAAAAGTACTACTGTCAAAACAGTACTTAAGTAAAAGTAAAAAGTACTCCTCTCAAAAAATACTCAGAGTACAAGTTGCTAGTTACTTTTTAGCTGGCGATATTTAGTTACCAAAAAATATTAATATGAAAGATCTATGTGCATGGATAATAGCAACTTTGAACAAAACCCACTTTTATCTTATTGACAAAGTATGTTAATTAGTGGTCATGATACAGGGATTTCTAACTTCAATATCTGGTCCGATAAAAGTGGGTGGTTAAAGGGGTCCTGTTATGCTCTTTTACAATGTCTTGAATTTGTTTTGTGGGTGTACTAGAACATGCTCTCATTGTTCGAAAAACACATTATTTTTTAACATAATTTACATTATTACAATACCTTTCTCCCCAGCCTGGCACAAATGTCTCAATTAGTTCTGGGTTTGATGAAGACCTGCCTTCCGAAAAACAAAATGTGTTGTGATTGGTTAGCTGTCCGAGTGTGTTGTGATTGGTGAACAGCTCAAACGGTGTTTCAGTACTGCCTGCACCTTGCCAAAGCAGCAAATTCCCTCTGATAAGGATGGCATTAATATTGCCATATCAGTTTTATATTGTTTTGGAAAACAACGCTGTAGTCCAAACAAGCTGTTTATTGAAGTTCTGGGAAAGGGCTTAAAGAAAAAAAATCTCCCTTTGGAGTGGACTTTGAGATGTCTAACTTTGTAGATCTCTGTTATGCCCAAACATACACACTACACACTTGACTAAAATTCAAAAAGTGAAAAAGCATAATAGGACCCCATTAAGAATATCTGCTTGTTACGTCTGACATTACCCTTCACCACTTCTGGGACCTAATGCTCTGCCAGACACCCCTTCAGAAAACAACAAACTGATTCAGCTGAAATATTAGTGTCTGAGACACTGTGAGCATGGTGACTGTAGTGTGCACAGCAAATTAGGCTTATCTTAAATACATAATAATAAAATAGTGTAAATAAATGGTTGCTGAGGTAGTATTCTCAAGTGAAATGAGTAGAGGTTTGGACCCGGAAACAGCAGTCCTTACATCATGAGTTAACAAGAGGATTTCTCTCAAGCCATCAAACTGACTTCATCAGAGCAAGAACGCCATTCCAGAGCTGGAAGATTATTTTGTTCCCAGTGTATTGACTTGCATGGTTCAACTATTTGCTACAAGACTAGTACTGTGCACTAAAAAAGCATGTGTTATGTGTTAGGCCTATTTATTTAGATAAATGAACATTAGATGGCTTTGACCTGTAATGACTGTAAAATTTAGTGATGCAGTAGACAGACTATGATATTTATATGTACAAATCAGACAAATATCCCATTCGAAAAACATTTCTAGCATTATTTTTTTTCTAGCAATTAAATTGTAAAGAAACTAAAGTTCAATCTTTGTTTGTTGAAAGACTTTCAGGTGTATTTCACTTACAACCAATAAAACTTCTAGAAGGATTTTCATCTGTCAGGTGTGGATCTATTCTGAATGGTTGATAATTCATGATGTTCATAATCTAATCCAGGAGCAAAAATAAATAATTTCTACTTTAAAAGCACAGAGAGATATCGACTGCACACAGTCTGCGCACAAGCAGTTAATTTGTATAAGTTAGGCCTATTTGAGAGCTCGCATCCTGTTTTTTGCAACTACACGACAGTATCTCATGTTTCAATAAAGTGCATGCCACATTTGCACAGGTATTATTATAATAATGCTGAATACCTGCAATCCCACGAAGACATTCAGACTGTAATTGACAGGAGACGGATGATCGTCAAACTCACTGTCGGAGAGGAAAGAGAGATGCAGATTGTATCTGTGTATATTCAGTTCCCTTTCAGTCGGTCTCTCTCGACGCCACATCGGTGACAGGCGAATATGGGATATCGCTTCGATAGACCAATCTACTTTGAGTGTAAACTAAACTAGCCAATGCCCATTGGCATGCAATTATTGCATCCAGCTGCCGCTGATCACTGCGTGGGTATAAGAAGGTAGCAGGTGCAATGCATACCAGCTTTTCGCTTTGGAGCCGAGCGTTAGTATCGCTCTGCTTAACTGTGTCTGCTGTGAACTACGAGTTCAGCACGCTCTCGAAGCTTCGTGTGTTGGTGAGACGGCGCTTCAGCGGCGGTCATTCCTGTGTCGAGTGGATTGCACACTTCAGGCTGCACTACCCCTGTCGTGTTGCAAGCGGCCTATTCCCCTCAGCACTAAAATAGCATTTCCTAAAGAGCAAATTTCTCTAAAAGAGCTTCACGGGTGCGTCTTTGTAAAGACAACTGATCGTCCTTATAAAGATGCCGTTTCACCCACGTGTCTGGGCGTCGAGCACGCTGAGATGGCTTTCGTGGATGAGTCATGTCCTCACTGTGAGAATATGACCATCTCAGAGCTCCGAACCAGGCTCCGCTACCTTCAGGGGGGCGGAGTCCCATTGCCGCGCCTGCGATCTGGGGCTCATTCTGGCGGCCGACAGACGAGAACCACTTCCGCCAGTAGCGCGGGTGGTTTGAGGGTCACAGACGATTCGGCGGGCTCGTCCTCCCTCACCACCCTCGATGGCGGTGCAGCGAATGGGTATTCAGAAATCCCGTCGGTGGCTTCAAGCGGCGAAGGTCACGGCGAGTTCACTGGGTCGTGCGATGTCCACATTAGTGGTCCAGGAGCGCCATCTCTGGCTGGGTCTGGCAGACATGAGGGACACCGACAAGGTCCGGTTTCTCAATGCCCCTGTGTCCCAGACCGGCCTCTTCGGTGACGCAGTCAAGAACTTGGTCCAGCAGTTCTTGGCTGCCCAGAAGCAGGCTGAGGCGATCCAACACATCCTGCCCCAGCGGGCAGCTGCTGCCTCCACTCGCCCGCCGGCCGCAGTGCCCCAGCTTGCTCGTCACCGAGGGCAGCCCCCTGCATCTGCCCCTGCTCACGCCCCGCATCTGCAGCAGCCCCCTGCATCCGCCCCTGCTCACGCCCCGCATCTGCAGCAGCCTCCATGTGGTGCCGTGGAGCTGGATGCGGGCAGGCTGCCCCTCCCGTCCTGGCCCCCGTCAAACTTGGCGGTGAGCAGAATAGCAATAGGCTCTGGGACGGGTGAGCCAGAGAGAGGTAGCTGCTTTCTGGGGGATGGTGAAGGCACCTCTCAGGTGGAGAATCTGGAAATCTTGACAGGAGAGCAGTTTTCTCCCTCTCTGGGTCCCAGGAGGGCACAGAGAGTTGCGGACGGCCAAGCACCGGACTTCACTCATACTCCTCCTTTGCCAGATGGCAGCAGCGGGCGGTTTGAGAGCGTCAACAAAGGCCCTACTCATGCACCCTCCTAGCATTAATGTGCTACGTAGACCAGACACAAAGCATCAGGATCTCAGACCAGCTCTTTATCTGTTACGGAGGCCAGCAGAAGGGGAGTGCTGTCTCTAAGCAGAGGATGTCCCACTGGATTGTGGATACCATATCCCTGGCTTATCAGGCTCAGGATGTGCCCTGCCCGTTCAGGTTGCGAGCTCACTCAACTAGAAGTGTTGCATCCTCCTGGGGGCTGGCTTGTGGCACCTCGCTGACAGATATTTGTAGAGCTGCGGGCTGGGCGACCCCTAACACGTTCGCTAGGTTCTATAGCCTTCGTGTAGAGCTGGTATCCTCCTATGTTCTCACCTCAAATGGGTAGTGGCACTGAGAGGCCCCGGTTAGTGTCTGCTTGCTTAAACTGCTCCAGAGTGTCCGTACTGTAGACCCTGTTGAGATCCATCATCACCCTAAGCAGCTGGATGCGGCAGAATGTCCAGCACCAGGCCTTCATGATGTATCCATGAGAACCATGCAAGGGTGGGTTCCATATTGAGACCTAAGTTGTACCTGTATGTGTATAGTCCACGGTATAGCCTTTGAGCCTGTGTTTCCCCGGCAGACTTCTGCCTACCCAAGAGGGTTTTAAATCACCTCAAATTTCTCTGTATACTCCTAAAAGGATGCTATATGTGTATTTGCCTCTGAGACCTCCTTCGGGAAGGATGGGGCTTCCGCACGTTGCGTACGTTTTCCCGGTGTTATCCAATCTCACCCAATGAGGTAGTGCATTGACAACGGTGAGTGGAGCTACTTGTTCTGAGCCCCAGCCTTCACCTAATAGAGTGACCGACTGAAAGGGAACGTCAGTTTTTTGGCTCCTCAGCAAAAAACTGTTATGCATTGCACCTGCTACCTTCTTATACTCATGCAGTGATCAGCGGAAGCTGGATGCAATAATTGTTTGCCAATGTGCATTGGCTCGTTTAGTTTACACTCCAAATAGATTGGCCTATCGAAGCGATATCCCATATGCGTCGGTCACCGACGTGGCATCTCCGTTCCCTCCTTCAGGGTTACCATACGTAACCGAAACGTTACTGTGGAAAATGAGTAATTGAACCGTGTCAGATATTTCAGTATCGGTATCAAAATATAGATATTTATGATAACACTACCATGTAGTTTGTTTCTCCAAGCTTGGGATCCATAAACGATCACGCTGAGCTCCCTCACTGTCTGATCAGCTCTTCACCTGCTGCAGCAGCGCTGTTCCCGGTTCAGATATCAGTGCTTTTATTGGTCCGTTTACGATCGGATATTTTTATTGGCTGCTGAATTTAAATTGTGGGCGTACTCAGTAACAAACTATGATTTAAAAGTAACAAAGTAGATTATTTTGCTTAATTTGTACTTAAGTACAAGTAAAAGTACAGCTTTAAAAATATACTCAAAAAAGTACAAGTACCCCAAAAAAACTACTTAATTACTGTAACGTGAGTAGTTGTAATTAGTTACTTCCCACCACTGGTGCTTTGTTATTTGATGAGTATTGAGTCATGCACATTGTTTGATAATACTGTTTGATAATACTGTGGCGTGGTGTGTGGCTGTCCAGCATTTGTACAGTTCTGCTGCTGTCGGCCTGTCGTCATTTTAGACTGACGTGATGTTCATAGTGAATCATGTATTTATGGATTACTTTTACTGACCCATGTTGGGAAATTTACTCCAAATTTAACCCACTCCCAGCTTATCTACCGTTGAAATAGTTGATCAGTTGTCATTGTCGTTGAGAACCTGATTGTGGCATAATATGTGTATTATATGCATATGGAATATTAGGTGTTGCTGAGATGTGTAAGATAGATGTGTAAGGCTATGTAGTTTACAGTTGCTTATTGAAGGCCCTGACTGCTACTGTGTATACATATGTGTGTGTGTGGGTGGGTAGGTGTGTTTGAAACATCAAATATAGTAAACAGAAACACAAAAAACCTTATTTTTACCATATTTGATGCAATCTATGTATGTATGTTAATTAGTTGTTATGTAAGGAATAATGTATATCCAGCCGGTTGTTATCTCAGAATAAACCCCCGACAGGGTAATCAGACCGGAGGGGTCTTGTATCAGCCTGAAGGGGTTTATTCTGAGATAATAACCGGCTGGATGTACAATATCCTGCTCATTACACCGCTACTTGCCACATAAGTGAATAATTAGACCCAAAATATTGATATTGATATTTAAATATATGAATGCAAAGCTTCTGTGAACACAGCAGTTGCACGATAGCAGCAAGTACCAACTAGACGGAAATTTAAGGGAAAGGGTGAAGTCAAACCATTTATTACACAACATTTCACCACATTAATAATTAAGGCAATAATTTTTTTTTTTTTACCAGTTTGTTAGTTATATTATCCATTACAGTGTACAAAGCAAAACAGTGTAGCAAAATGGCAGCAGCTGCGTTTGTATGAAACAAGAGAGCGAGTCCGCAATAATAGTATGACATAATTAAATAACTGTCTCACCAAGTTTTAATATTTTATTAGCTAAACAAACGCAAAGCTTCAACACAAGAAAAGCTGTACCTAGCAAGAGCACAGTGCCAACTTCAGTTACCCAGATGAGCCTGTGTAATCAGCTTTTGCTGGTTGTTATCGAGGGATAACATACCTCAGAATGTCACGACTGACCAATCAGAATCAAGTATTCCACTGAGCCGTGCAATAAATGTCAATAACAGTCTAAATACAATATGTCAATTCAATAATATTCAAATAATATTAATCAAAGCAAATTTTTGATTAAATCACTGTATGGATTTTTTTTACAATGTCTAAGTATTAGGGGTGTAATGGTACGTGTATTCGTACTGGACTGTTTCGGTACAGGGCTTTCGGTACGGTGCACGTGTGCACCGAATGACCGAATGCAATATTTTGTTTGGGGAACATAGGTACATTTTCGTGTTTCAAAACAAACTTATTAAGTGGCGGAAGTCTCCGCATTCAGCGCAAATCCCGGCCTGCAGCTGATTCTAAGGTCGGTGACACTGGCTGCGTGGCGTGTGTGTGCATTTCTGCTGCGTGTCAGTTGCTTCTTGTTTTCTGTGTCTTTACACACCAGAATCGTGCCTGACGCGTCGCTGGCAGGCTGCTGCTACTGTAGGTGACATAGAGGGAGGCCGCCGACGGACCAGGAACTTGTCTTCACGACAACAATATCTATACTTCATGTTGAGCATAAATATAAAGCCTACTGATACACCATCAACAGTATTGATGGGAAAATAGTCTATGTTTGACAGGTGCAATATGCCAGTGTGTCACCGGCCTAAGGTTTTCAAAAGGCATCACGCGAATGCGAACATCACTACAACTAGGAAAAAAACGATTGTAATTCAAACGCAGCTCCCATCGGCATTTAAACAGACCTTTGCTCTTAATTCCGGTCGGTCCAACGCAATAACGAAATCTGAGCAGGTCTAAAAACTGAAACTGCTGATGCTGCATTTTACACTTTGGAAAAGTTATATATTTTTTTTTAAATATGAGCAGGCCTACAAGCTGGGATTGATAATGCTGCACTGTAATCATAGTTATTTATTTATATTTTTCATTATATTTTATTATATGATATTGGTTTGAGACTGAGAGTATTTTATTTATTGGAGAACTTTGCAGCAGTATTTTATTTCTTATTCTTTTTTTTATTTTATTAAGAAGTATAAAAAAAGTGTAAACAAATTGTTAAAAAAAAGTTTATAGTAATAAACAACCTGCAGTTTAATGTTTGCATTTCTTTCCCTTACTATACCGAAAATGAACTGAACCTTGACTTTAAAACCGAGGTACGTACCGAACCGTGATTTTTGTGTACCGTTACACCCCTACTAAGTATTGTGTACAGCTTTTCATGCATCAGTTGGTAAAAATGAAGTACCGTATTTTCCGGACTATAAGTCCTATAACTATTTTCATAGTTTGGCTGATCCTGCGACTTATAGTCCGGTGCAACTTATTTATCAAAATGAATTTGACATGAACTAAAAGAAATGAACCAAGAGAAAACATTGCCGTCTACAGCCACGAGATGCGCTCTATGCTGCTCAGTGCTCCTGTAGCCTACACTGAAAACATAGAGCGCCCTCTCACGGCTGTAGACGGTAATGTTTTCTCTTGGTTCTAAATAAATGTTTTTTTCCTCATCATGACATATTTTTGGACTGATGCGACTTAAACTCAGGTGCGACTTATAGGCCCCAAAATACGGTAAGTTCAGAAATTATCTGTTGCATAATACTTTGAAATCACAACCCTGTGCGCAACTGATGTTAAAAATACATCAAACTGACATAAACATTTACATAAAAAAACTTTATAAAAATATGCAAACCAAAATTACATCAAAAACTTGACATGACATTGATTTGATTTTAACTGAATGTCATACAGATTTGTCTTAAATATACTATAAAACAATTTCAGTTTGGGATCAGTGTGCAGTCCAAACTAAATGTAAAATTATCAAGACTTGACTATTATTTGATGTCAAATTGATATAAAGGTGTCTGCTGGGAAGTCGTTAACTAGTTGGTCATATGTTGGAGAAACAAACAAACAAGCAAACAAAAACACCTTAAGGTAAAGATTAAGACTGTATCTACACTGCACTCAACTGCCTCAGTTTTTACCGTTTACATTTAAATGCCTCAAGATAGATATGGACTTATGTAATCATGACTAATCATGTTAAAATATTTTCACACGCTCACACTTAGCGCGCTAAGAAGACTCGAAAGATATATCTTACCAAAGTTGTTTATGTTCCTAAGTGTTCCAAAGTGTCCCTTTGGAAGCTTCTTAACACGCTGCTTCTTACGTCCGATGTTACAAAGGTGCTGTCCCAAGTAACACTTTAGGATAAGCATTTAGTAGATAAAACAAATGTTAATATGATTATTTTTATATGTAGATTTGTAAGTGTGTGTGTGTGAGAACAAAGAGAGTGATATTGCTTAATTGCATAGGGAGGTACAGAATTCTGCAATTCTTTCATTATTATTCAGTGCTGCCGGTCAATTAACACAACATGAATAAACGTCACTGCTTATCAGAAAAAGCAGAATAAAACTTATTTCTTCTCTCTTGGCAAACAGCATGCACACTTCTGGTCCCCCTGGATGGGTGAAAAAGAATGAGACAGAGGTAGGAGGGTGGCAGCAAATATCAAGATGCACACCAAACTCCTTATTCCTAGAAGACTGGTTTCAAGAAAACAACTTGTGTGAGCATGCCTGGGACCCAAGGAGTGCAACACTCACATACTTGCATACTCACGAGAGAGTGGGGGAGTCATCAGCTCTGCTTTTCAATATAAATGCAAATGTGAACAACAGGAACTCACAAGCAGCTGGACAGAAGATAAAACAAAAGAGAAAAAGCTAGAGATTAAGAAACACTTGTGTGTCATCATGTATGTGTGTGCAAAGTTCCAAAAGACTTTCCATGGATGTGTGCTTTTCTGCTTGTGGAATGTGGCTAATTATTTTTTTTTTAATGAGCTGCTAATGCTGATGAATTTCTTTTTCTTTTAATTTTTTATTTATTTATTTATTTAGCAATTTCCATTTTTAAATCAATTTGTAAGCTAGTCAACTGTGAGGGCACTGATACAAATTATTTTGTGGAGAAGTAAAGGTAACACTTTAGAATAGGTAACACTTGCTAACTATTAACTACAACGTTTTTCTCAATAAATTCTTCATTTGCTGCTTATTAATAGTTAGTAAGGTAGTTGTTAGGTTTAGGTATTGGGTAAGATTAGGGATGTAGAATAAGGTCAAGTAGAATAAGCCATTAATATGTTCTTAATTAGCACTGATACATGGCTAAAAATCAAGTAATATGCATGCTAATAAGCAACTAATATGTGTTACCTATTCTGAAGTGTTACCCTAATTACACTGTTTTATGGTTGCTTTTTTATGAGGTTTAGTAACTTGCTGTTTTGTGACATCTGGAGTTCATTTTCTACTCATAATGACCCATTAATACTCAAAACACTTTCCACTGATTGTTACCGCCATTGTGCATTGTGTACCAAGTATTGAGGTCTCTGTGTTAATTTGATAAATAACTATATTTAGTAAACAAATTATATTAAAAAGGATAATAAGCCATCTTGTTTATAAGTGAACAACATGCTTTTAATAGCATGATTTTTTGTTCAGTGCTATAGTGTTTGAGAAAAGTTTACAATCATGACTGAGTGAAATATATTTGAGCATCGCAAAGTAAGTTTAAAACAATTACGTAGGAATTGCTTATCTCTACTCAACTCTAACTGGAAATTTTACTTTAAAAATATGTGTGCAAAAACTAGCAAAAGGTTTTTCTTTTGTATTATAAAAGTATAAAGGTTGTTTTTTCTTTGTGTGTTAATGAATTACTGACCAAATTCATCCCAATGAGAAACAAAAAAATCTGATTTGGCAAACCAGCTGAAATGGAACCAATTATGATGAATCTGACCTTGCACCATATTTACAAATAAGCCCTAAGTTAGAGTTACAAAGCCACAGAAAGATTTGTTTTACCATTTATTGTGGGTCTAATTGTTATATGTGATTCCCTCAGAAACAGGCTGCTCATTATCAGTAAAAGCTGTTCACTGGTTCTGAAACATTTACTTGTAATACACCTTGAGCTTCTCTAAGAAAACAAATATTTCAGGATTACGGAAGTATTGTACTTTTTAACTGAATGTAGCATGTGTTAAAAACATTAGATAAAATAGAATGCATTAAATTTCTTAAACACACAAGATGACAATATACTTTTAAAAGAAAACTTCATATGGAAGTAACTAATATTTTGATTTCTCTATTTATGTCCTGTTTTTTCTCTCACAAACGCTTATTGCTTTTTCCAACACTCTTTGGATCAATCAAAGTGGCCAATGCATTATATAATCCATCATTTATTTATACTGTATATATGTGCATGCTGGAAAGAGAGATAGAGAGAGATGCTTTTTGGTAGTTGGCTCATATTTCTCCACTCCAGTTGTGAAACTCGGCCCGAAGCCGAAACACATAAGATGCTACCAGATTAATAAATAAGCGGGCAATTAATTGGCCCCAATTAAATATTGAAATGCAGCAGTTGTTTACAGAAAAATGACTGGAGCTACAAATTGGGACATTAAGCTCCATTATAACACACCATGTTCTCATTTTACAGATTCATTTTTCAAGCATCAATCTTCTACTGAATCATTTTCATGTGATTATCTTGTTGCATCAACTTCATGGCATTATGTGTCATATAATGTGTTATTTTTTTAATGAAAAAGAACATGTCTTGTGGCCATCCCATACACAAATGTGATATATGTGCTGTCTGTTTGTCTATATCTATATTTGGTGTAAAAAATAAAAAATAAATAAATAATAATGATTGAGATATTTTCATACAGTACATAAATTTTACTATGATAATTTTATGTACATTATACATTTATATCTGTCCAGAGAATGTAACATATTTGAAAATAATAAATAGCCTTATTGATAGCATATAATGACTTTTTTCACTCTTGATATTCACTCTTGATATATACTGTAGGGCAATATTGCTCGTGTCATATATTGTCTGTATTATTTGACTAAACCAAAAATCTGTGACACATTAAACCTCAAAAACATATTGTATTATATAGTAGCTGTGTCAAGATTTGGCTGGCTATCATGGTCCAGTTAGATTCTACATCTGGTTCCAAAAAACAACACTTTTCAAGCAACATATGAATTATTAATATATTGTCACACTTCAGTAGATGGCTTACCAATTACATTTTAAAAGCATGAAGGTCTACACCGTCCTGTGATGTTTTTAGCTTTACTTGAACTGTTTTAGTTGCTGTTTGGGCTTTTTCGTACTTGAGGACTATATGGGTGTGAATTCAAGCAGCATTGTTATCCAATCCAATTAGAGCCAGCAGCGTTGTCCACGTGGTAGACTGAGAGACAAAAGACAGCGCATTAAGGCAGTATTCTGGTAATACCTGCTGTCCTGTTCACCACTCCTTAAGGGGGGGGGGGGGTGAAATGCTATTCCACGCATACTGGTTTTTTTACACTGTTAAAGAGTTGGATTCCCATGCTAAACATGGACAAAGTTTCAAAAATTAAGTTGTACGTTTGAAGGAGTATTTCTGTTCCAAAAATACTCCTTCCGGTTTGTCACAAGTTTCTGAAAGTTTTTTTTCGTGTATGGCTCTGTGTGACGTTAGATGGAGCGGAATTTCCTTATATGGGTCCTAAGGGCACTTCTGCCGGAAGAGCGTGTGCTCCCGTATAGCAGAGCACTGACTGAAAGCATAACAGACATTCACTGATCAGAGCGAGAGCGTCGCGAAAGTGTGTTTTTGGTTGCCAGGGCAAGACAACCCTGCACAGATTACCAAAAGAGAAACAGCATTAAGGGACCAGTGGATGGAGTTTATTTTTACAGAGCATCAACGGAGTTGTGCAAGTGTTTGTGTTTGTTCCCCTGCATTTCGAAGATGCTTGTTTTACAAACAAGGCCCAGTTTGACGCCGGATTTGCACATCGTTTTTTTCTTAAGGATGATGCAATCCCAACGAAAAAGGGTCACGATCATGTGTTGGGACCGCATGTGGTGAGTAAAACTGCTTCAAATATCTCTGTGTTGTTAACTTAGCTATCGTCGCGTAAGCACATCAAGTAAACAACATGCGATGTTGTCAACAAACTGCACGAGTAAAACTGCTTCAAATATCTCTGTGTTGTTAACTTAGCTATCGGCGCGTAAGCACATCAAGTAAACAACATGCGATGTTGTAATCAAACTGCACTTTCCACATGTACAGCTTAAAAAAAAAAAAGACGACAAAGTGGAACTTAGTCATTTTCCAAAACTGCTAAGCAAATATATACAGTTTCAGTACATACCACATAGAGATGTCATTGCTGATGCATCTCTATGTGGTATGTACATAGAGAAAGATACTCTTGTTAAAGATACTCTTGTTAAATTTCAGCCTCTGGATCTGATTCTGGATCATAAATATACGCCGAATCTGACTGCTAGCCATGGTTTGTTTTGGTTGGTTTTGTCCTCACGGTAATGTCACAACTTCCAGACGCGCTCAATGCAAAAGCCTACTCGCGCTCGTGATTCTTTAGCTCTGCCCACACGTCACGCCTCCAGCCGGTCGTGTTTTTCCGGGAAAAATCGGTACAGACTATCTTTCTCTTATGAATATAATAAAACTAAAGACTTTTTGGAGTTATGAAGGATGCAGTACTACTCTATAGGTACTCAAGATTAACAGGATATTGAGTGAAAACGAGCATTTCACCCCCCCTTTAAGTGAAGTGAAGTGACATTCAGCCAAGTATGGTGACCCATACTCAGAATTTGTGCTCTGCATTTAACCCATCCGAAATGCACACACACAGAGCAGTGAACACACACACACACACACACACACACTGTGAGCACACACCCGGAGCAGTGGGCAGCCATTTATGCTGCGTTGCCCGGGGAGCAGTTGGGGGTTCGATGCCTTGCTCAAGGGCACCTAAGTCGTGGTATTGAGGGTGGAGAGAGAGCTGTTCATGCACTACCCCCACCCACAATTCCGTCCAGCCCGAGACTAGAACTCACAACCCTTCGATTGGGAGTCCAACCCTCTAACCATTAGGCCACGACTTCCCTTAATTGAAGTTAATGAGGAAAACACCATGTGAATACCGCCTCTCTAACTTGCTGTTTTTCTCAAGAAGCAACTTAGCTGGGATCTGTTTACAGTGATTGAGACAAAATACATTTATGATGAATACTAAAAGACTATACTTTGCTTATTTATTGTTGACTTAATGTGGCACTAGTCAAGCAGCCTAAATTGAAAAAGGGCCATGATCAAAGCTCAGAGAAGGAGCTGCAATCATAAAAGAGGGTGCTTTTGAAATTCACAACTCCATTTTAAAGTTTTACCTACACTCGTGTGTGAATATCTGTCAGCTTTATGCAAAATGTCAAAATGTAATTACAATTCGCATAATTGAGACATTATTGAACTGTTGAATATTCTGAAAATGTTTAGAGAAAGATACATTCTTCATAGCTAACGCTTCAAAGGGGAAACGAGAAAAATATAGGGCTTTGATCTTAGTTTTTTAAGGCCTAATTGAAGGAATTCTCTCTTAAACACCAAAGAAGCTCTTTGAAGCTCACTACTACCATTTAACAGTTTTTTGAATAACCTTTATCTTCACCTTTTTGGCTGGAAAATATATACGCATATCCAAGTCTGACATGTTGAGCAGAGGGAGATTTCACATCTTCCTTGTTTGTTTGATTTGTAAACAATCACCATCGAAACTGTAGGAGGGTGCTAGTGTTTATCAGGCCTTCAGAGAAAAGTGATGTTGGTGACATTTTGGCAATCCTTGAGCCTACAGTAAGCAAGTGCATGTTGCGGAGGGACAGAAAGTCACTATTTTGAGAACATAGCAAGTGGCTTAGACTAGGAGCTCTAAATATTCAGCGAGAGGAAGGTGTGCGATTTTTTGACTGCACCCAGGGCTGCAGTGTGAGTCAGCAGCGCAGATGTCTGCTGCTAGCAATGCTCACATCTGGAGTGCCAAGGACACACAACAAATGTCAGCAACATGTTGCTTCATCTGGCTTCAAGGGGGCAGAAAAACATCATTCTGATTAGTGGATCTAAACCAGCAGGGCCATGTCAGAGATGGTTAGTCATGTCATGCCAGCAACCAAAAACTATAAATACAATTAGGTCCATAAAAGGTTTTTTTTTTTTTTTTTTAAGCCCTAGCAAGGCCTCAGTGGACAGGCATGATTCTTTTGACAGTAAAACAACTAAGCCTTACTGGCACATTGGTGTAAACATTAGCACACGGTGAGGAGCATCTAATTTTATAGTTTATATGGTAGCTGTGAATGAAACTATGCATTGTGCAAAGGTGAAGCATTTAATTTTCAAACAAATAATAACATTTAATTTACAAATAAATTAAAACATTTTAAGTTTCAGTTTATATTTAATGCAATACTTATTTATTTTGTTCTTGTTAATTTATGCTTAAAGTGTACTTCCAAATGTACTGACAAGCATTTATTTTAAACTAAAATATACTATGTAATTTCTGTTATGTCATGTGTTTAAATATACTTATAATTACACATTTGAACAGTAATATGTAACCCTAAATAACACACTAGGTACAATTACAATCAAGTACTTATAATCAAGTTATAATTATGCACACTACAGTTATAATTATAATCAAGTACTATAAACAGTACATGTGTGTCAAGGATACGCGGGACTCAGATGCAGGTAACAGAGTTTATTAGCCCACACTGGGCTAACAGGAAAAACAGAAGAATGGCTACTCCTCAGAGCAGAGCAAAAAGAAAACTCTCAGCGGGGACCAGTCCAAGCGTCTTCTGCGACGCAACGTCAGATCACATCCACCAGAGCGTCGTTGGGGGACGCAGCGTCAAGTCACACCAAAATCCCTGAAGGAAAGGACAGAGTGCAGAGAGGAGCTGGGGGTCAGGTCTCAGAAGATCCAAAAGAGAGGTGAGGCAGGGACCGGAGGCAGAACCAGTCTAGACTGACAAGAGCAGTACCCGGGGGAAAGAACACAAATCCAAAAACACGACAAGGCAGGACTAGGCAGACAGGTTGAAACAATCACACTCGAAGCACAAAACAATCACAACGGTCTGACAAAAGACAGAGCACGAGAGGAACTAAAATAGAGGAGAGCTAATGAGGAAGGAGTGGCTACAGGTGTGATGGAACACAGGGAATTAAGGGTAATGAGTGGGAGGGGGAAGAAACACTGACAGCAGAACACATGAGCTGTCAAAACAAAACCCATGTGTTCTGAGACTAGACACACAGACAACAAGACAAAAATATAGCAACACAGACCCAAGTCATGACAGTACCCCCCCCTCCAGCAGCGCCACCAGGCGCAACCCGGAGGGTCTCACTTCGTCGCCGGCGGAAGTCCTCAATCAGAGTCTGGTCCAGAATATCCCGAGCCGGAATCCAACTCCTCTCCTTAGGACCGTAGCCCTCCCAGTCCACTAGATACTGGAAACCCCGACCACGACGTCTAGCATCCAAAAGCTTTCTCACAGTGTAAACAGGAGTACCATCCACTAGACGAAGGGGGGGAGGGGGTATGGGGGAAGAGACAATGGGATTAAGGGGGGATCTAAACACAGGCTTAACCCTGGACACGTGAAAGACAGGGTGAACCCGACCAAGCGTGGGAGGAAGCTTGAGCCGCACTGCCACCGGACTCAGGACCTTTGTGATGCGACATGGCCCAATAAACCTGGGTGCCAACTTACGAGAAGGCACCCGGAGGGGCAGGTCTTTGGTGGAAAGCCATACCTTCTGTCCGCAAACGTACTGGGGAGCCGGAGTCCGGTGACGGTCAGCCGCCAATTTGATCCGTCTGGAAGCCCGGGCCAAGGCCTCCTCAGCCCTCCTCCAGGTGCGCCGACACCTACGGACAAAGGCCAAGGCAGACGGGACCGCAGCTTTGGGTTCCTGTGCAGGGAAAAGGGGTGGTTGATAGCCAACAGAACATTGAAAAGGAGACATACCCGTAGAAGCCACCGGGAGGGAATTGTGGGCATATTCAACCCACGACAACTGCTGACTCCAGGAGCTCAGACTCTGTGATGCTAGGCAGCGGAGAGCACGCTCAAGATCCTGGTTGGCTCGCTCGGCCTGCCCATTGGTCTGGGGGTGGAAACCTGAAGACAGACTCGTAGAGGCCCCGATCTGTCTACAGAACTCTCTCCAAAACCGGGAGACGAATTGTGGTCCTCTGTCGGAGACCACATCAACCGGAAGACCATGGATCCGGAAGACGTGGTCCACGACCACCTGAGCTGTCTCCTTGGCGGAGGGGAGTTTGGGTAAGGGGATAAAATGGGCCGCCTTGGAGAAGCGGTCCACCACCGTCAGAATAACAGTGTTACCCCTCGACGGGGGAAGGCCAGTGACGAAATCAAGAGCCAGATGTGCCCATGGACGAGAGGGAATGGGTAGAGGCTGTAACAGACCAACAGGAGACTGGTTAGAAGTCTTATTCTGAGCACAAACTGAGCAGGCCAACACAAACTGCCTGACATCTTGGGCCATGGATGGCCACCAAAATCGCTGACGGATGGCAGCCAGCGACCTCCGAACCCCTGGATGACAAGCAACTCTGGACTCATGACCCCACTGAAGGACCTCAGGACGCAGCGCAGCCGGTACAAACAACCGACCCCCCGGACACCCCCTTGGGACCTCCCCCTCCCGCACGGCCTCTCTCACCCGTCGTTCGACATCCCAAGAAAGGGACCCCACCACCACCTCTCTGGAGAGAATGGTACTGGGGCTCACCTCCTCACCGGGATTCTCGAACAAACGAGAAAGGGCATCAGGTTTAACATTCTTTGATCCTGGCCGATACGAGAGGGAGAAATTAAACCACCCAAAAAAAAGTGCCCAGCGGGCCTGGCGGGCATTCAACCTCTTGGCCGAACGGATATACTCCAAATTCTTGTGATCCGTCCAGACCAAGAAGGGCAACGCTGCGCCCTCCAACCAGTGGCGCCACTCCCCCAAGGCCAGCCTGACTGCCAGCAGCTCCCTGTTACCTATGTCATAGTTTCGCTCGGCTGGGCTCAGATGGTGAGAAAAGATGGCGCAAGGATGCACCTTCCCATCCTTGGGGGACCGCTGGGACAGGACCGCGCCTACCCCGACATCAGAAGCATCCACCTCAACAATGAATTGCCGTTCCGGATCTGGGAGACAAAGAACAGGAGCAGAGATGAAACGGGACTTGAGAGCACCAAAGGCCTCCTGAGCTTGTACATTCCATATGAACGATACCTTAGGAGAGGTGAGTGCAGTTAAGGGTGCAGCAACCAGGCTAAAGTTCCTGATAAATCGCCTATAGAAGTTGGCGAACCCCAAGAACCGCTGCAACGCCTTCCGTGAGTCAGGGGTTGGCCACTCGGCCACGGCCCTTACCTTAGCGGAATCGGCCTTGATCCCCTCCGTCGAGATAATATGCCCCAGGAACGAAACCGACTTGGCATGGAACACGCACTTCTCCGCCTTGACGTACAGCTGGTTCTCCAGCAGCCGTTGTAGCACCTGACGGACATGTTGAGTGTGGACCTGCAATGAGGGAGAGAAGATGAGAATATCATCAAGGTACACAAAGACAAATCTGTTCACCATGTCTCTCAACACATCGTTCACCAGGGCCTGGAAGACAGCTGGGGCATTAGTAAGCCCAAAGGGTAGGACCCGGTATTCAAAGTGTCCCGTCGGGGTGTTAAATGCTGTCTTCCACTCATCCCCCTCACGTATACGGATCAAGTGGTAGGCATTACGGAGGTCTAGCTTGGTAAAGACCTTGGCTCCCTGTAACAACTCAAAGGCTGATGACATCAAAGGCAGAGGATACCGGTTTTTTACAGTGATGTCATTGAGGCCACGGTAGTCAATGCAGGGTCGCAGGGAGCCATCCTTCTTCTTAACAAAGAAGAACCCAGCCCCAGCAGGTGAGGAAGAGGGCCGGATGAGGCCGGCATTTAAGGAGTCCTGAATATACTTGTCCATGGCCTCTCTCTCAGGACTAGACAGGGAATACAAACGACCCCTGGGCGGAGAAGTGCCTGGGAGGAGGTTGATGGCACAGTCATACGGCCGATGAGGAGGCAGGGATGTTGCCCGGGACTTGCTGAAGACCTGACAAAGATCACGGTACCCCTCCGGGACCCCGGCAAGATCACCCTCCTCAACCTGAAAAACAGGAGACACAGAGCCAGGAGACAAAGCAGAACCAAGACAAGACGCAAGACATGACTGACTCCAAGAGAACACAGAATTGCCGGACCAATCCACATGAGGGTTGTGCTGCACCAGCCACGGGTGCCCAAGGACAACAGGAGCACCCGGGGAATCTAGGAGGTACAACTCAATTACCTCACAGTGATTGCCGGACACAGTCAAACTTACAGGGGTAGTGGAATGGGTGATGGAAGAGATGAGGAGACCATTTAGGGAGCGAACAGAAATAGGAGAAGGAAGAGGAATAGTAGGAATACCCCACCGTGCTGCAACAGAGGCATCCAGGAAGTTGCCCTCAGCACCAGAGTCAACAAGTGCAGAACAGGAATGAAAGGAGTCCTTGTGCTGAATCGAGACCTTTAACATGGTACGAGAGATGGGGGAGTCGACATGAGGAGTAGCACCGACCAGGATCCCCCGGACTACTGATGGGCTCTGGCTTTTAACGGGCACTGGATAGCTCGATGGCCCGGCTTCCCGCAGTACAGACACAGGCCCCGAATCAGACGATCCTGCTTCTCTTTAGGGGTGAGGCGAAGACGCCCCACTTGCATAGGCTCAGGGTCTGTTGACGGTGACAAGGAGGTGGAAGCACTACTAGAAACGCCCTCCACCAGCATCCAGGGGGACAGAGCACCACGCCGCTGATGTCTACGCCGAAGGCGCCCCTCCACACGGAGGGCCAGATCCACAAGGATGTCAAGACTCTGCGGTAGATCTTGAGTGGCGATCTCATCCTGGATGTCATCATCCAAACCTTCCCGAAACCTTGCACGCAACGCTGCCTCATTCCAGTCACAGGAGGCTGCCAGAGTTCTGAACTGGATGGAGTAATCGGTGACTGATTGCCTGCCCTGGCTCAACCGCGCTAGCTGGGCAGCTGCCTCATCGCCCTGAGCAGAGCGGTCAAACAGTTTGATCATCTCTGCCCTGAAGTCCTGGAAAGTGGCACAGAATGGAGCACGGGCATCCCACACAGCTGTTGCCCAGTCCCGGGCCTTTCCTTTCAAGAGGGTGATCACGAATGCGACTTGGGACTCCTCAGTAACATAGCACCGAGGCTGGAGGGCGAAGACCAGAGAACATTGGGACAGAAAGGCACGGCGGGAGTTAGGGTCCCCATCATATGGTGGTGGACAATTGGCATGGGGTTCAGGCTCAGCACGAGTAGCCGATCTGCTGGCCAAGGCTTCAAGCTGGAGCCTCTGAATCTGGAGATTGAGGTCCGCTACCTGGGCTGTGAGGCCCTCAACCTCCCTTGAGGTGGTGGTCAACTGGCTGGAATGCTGTCCCAGAAGAATGCCTTGTTGGCTGACTGCGACTCTTACTTGGTCTGCACCTGCTGAATCCATCGTGGTCAGACCCTTTCTGTCAAGGATACGCGGGACTCAGATGCAGGTAACAGAGTTTATTAGCCCACACTGGGCAAACAGGAAAAACAGAAGAATGGCTACTCCTCAGAGCAGAGCAAAAAGAAAACTCTCAGCGGGGACCAGTCCAAGCGTCTTCTGCGACGCAACGTCAGATCACATCCACCAGAGCGTCGTTGGGGGACGCAGCGTCAAGTCACACCAAAATCCCTGAAGGAAAGGACAGAGTGCAGAGAGGAGCTGGGGGTCAGGTCTCAGAAGATCCAAAAGAGAGGTGAGGCAGGGACCGGAGGCAGAACCAGTCTAGACTGACAAGAGCAGTACCCGGGGGAAAGAACACAAATCCAAAAACACGACAAGGCAGGACTAGGCAGACAGGTTGAAACAATCACACTCGAAGCACAAAACAATCACAACGGTCTGACAAAAGACAGAGCACGAGAGGAACTAAAATAGAGGAGAGCTAATGAGGAAGGAGTGGCTACAGGTGTGATGTCAAAACAAAACCCATGTGTTCTGAGACTAGACACACAGACAACAAGACAAAAATATAGCAACACAGACCTAAGTCATGACAATGTGCTTTAGTATTCTAGTCAATACAACACAAATAAGTGTACTTCTTTAAAACATGAAAAAATTACTAAACATATTCATTTAAATTGTCTTAAAGTACAATTTTCATTTGATATAATTACAAATTGCACTTTAAAAAATCTCTTTAAGTACACTTAAGTATCCTTATATTTTATTAATATTACATTATCTGCAAGTACACTGAAAAAATAAAAACCTTGTATCAACTTAAAAAAATTGAAGTAATCAATCACACGAAACATTTGACATTGACTCAATGTAAATAATTTAATTTAGTTTAACTTGAAAATTTTAAATCCATGCAAACCACTTTTTAAAGGTTGATCAATCTAATTATTTTAGGTTGGAACGAACTAATTTTTTTAAATTAGAACAAACCAACTAAACTAATATGTATATGTTAAATTAAATTAATTATTTTAGTTTGGTACAAACTAATTTTTATAGGTCTGATTAAATTAATTATTTTATTTAATTAATGATTTCAATAAATTTTAATCAATGACTACTCAGAACACTTTTCCTTTAGAAAACATTTTTATTGTTCAATAAACTCACAACATTGAATATTTGCTTCAAATGTATGAAGATTGACAGCAGAAATACTTGAAACACTGCAATCAGTCTCTTCAGTTGTTCATAAGACTTGGCCTTATTCAACCTTTGTACCTGGTAGCCATCGAACTTGGGCAGCCACATTTGTAAATGCTGCAGTGAAAATGCAGCCTTGTTAGTACAACCTTTTTATTAAAAGGATCTAAAGTCTTGGCTGTAAAAACACAATAAAATGTAACAATAATGCAATTATACAATTAATCCCTGTACAGCTGGGTGGTCAGTCTAGTGACTTTTGGGGTCATCTTTATTCCATCAAGCTCCATCAGGACATTTTGCACAAATTCAAAGGTGAACTGTAGCCTTTTTGGATATTTTAGGTTTAGTGTATATATGAGCCCAGCAACCGATGGCAACTCGTTCAGGACCTCTTTTCCTTCGACAACAATTTAAATGTCTTTAGGTGGATGGAGAGGATCCTCTTTCCCAGTGATAAAGATCGCCATGGTTGTCTGCTCCAGTTCTTCAACCTCATTATCCTGCACAAAAAAAGAAAGAAAATATGTTATAATTTCAGAAAATCTCCCGATTTCATGTTAGATCATAATGTGCCAAGCTCTTATACAATCTAAACTTTCAAAACAAACCATTTGATTAGCAAATCAAAATAATCAAATGTTCATTACAAGGGATGTGACTAAATTAAAAGTGATGATCTAGTTTTACTAAGTAGATCTGGTAGACAACTTCCCAGATGAGAGAAAATTTTACACTTTAGGATGCCTAATTATCACAAACGTCCTCATGACATTGGAAATAGAACTTACCACAAGCAATGATCACTGGCAGGAGATTCCAAATAATTTGCACAGCAGGAACAACTGATTGGTGGCTGCTTCCCTGAAGCTGAAAGAGAAAACATGATTTAAGTTTCAGCCATCAAAGTGTGTTAACTACTAACATCATACACAAATTAATAGATATATACTTTATTTTATGATTTTAGAAAAGCTGGCTAACATTTTGGTAAATTTCTACCACATGTAAATGCTGTTAATAGTGTAGCAAACTAACATTACCAGATACAAATAGCTGTGCCTTGTAATATTATGGCTGATAAATACTGAACACAAGATAATTAGGAGTGTAAATAAAAGATCACATAGGACCTTTAGCTATTATATTACCATTAGTCAAGTTTCAGAGTTTCAGGGATGCAAACACATGTAAAATGTAGTCAAAAAGTATTTTGGGCAGTTCGATTCAATAAACCGGTTGAAAAAAAAACAGCATAGGTCTCTGCAGGAATGTAATGGGAGTTACCAAATCAGGGTGTTTTTACACCATGATACCTGATTGGCTAATGTCATAGTGATGTTAGGTTTAGGGCTGGGGTTGGGTAAGGGTGATCATTTTAATTGCATGATTTAGAAACACCCAGCAGTTTGAAAACACTCACAAGGTGATAAACGCCCACTTTTGCTCTGCAGAGACCCAAGTCAAAAAAAAAAAAAAAAAAAAAACCGGTCCATCTGTTCTTTTATGCTCAACGTTTTGACGTCATTAGAGAAGTCTATCAAATATAAAGTCCTTAATCATAACTTTAGTCAGTTAAAAACCTCATAATCATGGAAAGTTTACAATTAAGTTTTGCAACACACGGAATAAAGTAACAGCAATAATGTGCATGAGGATTTAAGTCTTGAAGATATAAAGTAAATAAATTAGATGTCATAAGGGCAGAAATCGTAATCCACTTACTATACATAATTTATTAATGCAATGTATTTGTTATGAAATAAACTTACGTTTCGCCAGGTCAGAATCAATAACAAAAGAACCAGTTCGGTTCAGACGCTCTGTGTGTCAGTCTGCTTCACGCTGAATCGCGCATGCGCAGTATCATCAGCTCATCGGTTATCAAATCGACGTGTCCGACAGAAACGATTCTCGGTTCAGTGTACGTACTGCTGATCGGAAAACTGATGCAACTGGTTCTTGACTCGAGAAAGAGAACCGCTCCAGCAGTGGGCGTGTTTGTTTGTAATCTGGCTCTGCTTGGTGTTCATCTTCAGTTCTCTCTTCACAGCAGTTCAGTCAGTGTACTGTTTGAGTAAATTAATTACTCCGGGATATTGGTTTGTTTGAACTCAGAGGGAGTGTCAGCCACATTAAAAAAGTTAACATCTTAAGTCATTTGTGGATTAATGCTTATTGGAGACGTGAATCGTTTCAAACGATTCAGTTCGATTTGGTGAACTAGTTCAAACGGTTCACTAAGAAGAACCGGTTAAATCGAACGATTCGTTCACGGCACAAAGCTAAGAAATGTCGAGGGCACAAATCCTCGTGTATATCTGTCCAACAGTTTATCGATCATTTGTTTCTTCACGGTTTTAAATTCCATTTATTGTTGGTTTGATGCCAATTCATAGTTCTTGTAATGTGTGATCTAACAGACACACCGTGGCGAGTCGTTTAAAAACAGCAATAAACTCCAACAAAATAATCATTTTATGCAAATCCACAGCCCTTTATCTACAGATCAAGGATCATAATGTGAATATATCATATTGGAGAGAGTTTTACCGTGTATCCTGCTCGATCCTGCTGTAACGGACGAGGCGCGCGGTTTGAATATAAAATGGAGAATGATTTCAGCCGCAGGGAGAGGGAAGACATGTTTCCGTAAACTGTAATTTAATGATCTAAATATAATTCTGTCCCTCAGATTAAGCTATGGAATGACTTCAGATGACTTTGTGAAATTATAATCAGAACCTCTCAGAACTGCACGATTCACACAAGTCATGCAGACTGACGCGAAAAAAGCGGGAGGTGTCGAAAAGCGCGCTGTTTGCATCCATGAAGTTTGAAGCTTGAACCTGGGGATTTACTACTGCATTTCAAGTGTCAGAAATTGAGCGGAAAAAAATGTCTAGCATAATTATGCATTTAGAAATAATAGTGATATCCTAGTGATAGTTACATACTATCGAGCGTGAATGCTGAAATTACGAGTCAAGGCCAGTCAGGTAAAACGTTAATTGAAAAAAATAAAATAATAAACATTAAGGGTATACAAAGTTGATTATTTTACCTTCTTCAGAGTTGCTCGTAGTTCTCCTGTGTCTCTCAGCCAGCCTGGAGGGGTCTGTTGAAGTAAGTTACTGCGGCCGCCGCTTAACACACAGTTCAACTGTAACGTTTTTTTTTTTTTTTTATTCTTTAAATAAACAGGTCAGGTGGTCAGAGAGCGGCACTCCAACTCAGCAATGCGCATGTGCAAACCATGCTTAATTTAATAAAATTGCTTTGATCAAATGAATAAATTCAGTTTAATGTCCCGCTGCAAATCATATTGTATCCATGTAAAAAAAATGGATTCAACCATAAATATAAACTAAAACGTTTAGTTTAAATGAAAAAAACAATAATTTTAAGCTATTTCAACGACAAAATACACATTAAACGAATAACAGCAATGTTAGACTTTTTTCAGTGTATAGTTTTGTTTTTATTATACTTTTTATAAGATTTTAAGTATACTATATGTGGACATTCAATACTATTAAGTGCATTTTTTCACAAGGCTTAGTCAGATAAACAAAATCACAAACAATTATAAATATAATGACAAATTTGAATCAGGCTGAGCCTATTTGCTATGCTGAATTAATCGGGATTGCGAAAACACAGCAATGTTTTGATAGCATATTGATAATTATCAATAAAGAGAATTAGTGATTACCTAGTCAGGTCTTTGTGCTGTGCATGGTAAAACTTTTGGACCGACATGTAGGCATGTCACAATAACAATTTATATTGTGCGATATATTGCCTCAGAAATAATTGTGATAAACAATATTTTTGTCATTTTAAGTTAATTTATGATCATAATATAAAAACGAAAAAAGGCCAACACACTTTCAAATGATAACAAACTTTTAATTCTCAAGAATATTTAGATCATGGAAATTAATTATTAAAATATTAGATACCTTAATAAAAAACTTGAATAAATACCAAATAAACATTTTCTAACAAAAAGTGCAAAGTAACAAAAATTCACATGTAACTTGTAAAGAGATTTTTCCATCTACAGATTCTTATTTTCTCTGTAAATTAACCTGTATAATGTACTGTATTGCAAAAAAATATAATCCCGATTTAGCAGTCACACCAAGTCACAGATCTCTAAACAAGGCCATATCTGCAGATTAAACCTTTTTGTAGAAGCATTTTTTATTTATTTTTTTGAACTAGCACCAACTACACTGTTATGTAGGAGAAGCGGCAAAAGACACAGGCACAAATGAAATGCAGAACACATGGTGACATTACTTTTTATGTAAATATAATGGGCAATATATTGTGTCACCAAAAATTATTGAGGTCATGTACATATATTGTGCGAAAAGAAAAATTTATTGTGACCTTTTAGACAACACCAGCAATCGGCATAGAACACCAAAGTAGGGAATATAGGCCTATTTTTGGAAGAAGAGTTCCAGAGACCTGTAGAATCACTGCCAAGGCACAGTGAAGTTGTTCTAGCAGTACAAAGACACACACCCTAAGATGCATGTGTTTCTCTTATTTAGTCACCTGTCTGTAGTTCCATGTGGTCAGTTTGCTATGACAGGTGCTTTGACAGTGCTGGTGTTGCTCAAGAGGAATTTCAGCAGTGTACAACTACTGGTTGAAATTCATGAGACTAATCAAATTTATTTTATTTTTATTTTATTTGTTGCCATATATTTAACAGTAAGAAATAAATCTGCATGTAGTTTTGTGAAAACCAGATTTATTGCTCATCACAAGTTTTCATCTCTTGTTTATTGTGAAATACTTATGAATAATAGTTTGTACTTTTTCTGTGGAGTTTCTACTCCCCATTATAAACTTTTCTAAACTAAACGTTTGCTTACTGGGGGTTGCAAGTAGGCATTCTCTGTAAATTACATTTAATGTACAATCATGAATTTTTAATTAGATTCAATTGTTTAGTTAAGTAGATTATTGCATAAAATGAATAGAAATGTTATATACCACCACTCTAATACAAAATAGATAGTTTCCTTTCCTTTCCTAGTAAATAAGTAAAAATTAACTGTGTTATTTTTGTAGCCCAAATCTGAATTTTACATGTTAAATATGCACGACTGGAATAGCAGAATCTACTTTAACATGACCTTTAAATTCAACTGATACTGATTTGACATACATGACCACATCTGGATGTTAACTTACACACATAATCACACCCAGTATTGCACAAACTCCAGGTTTCTTAATCTAATCGTGTTCTGTAATAATGTGGCAAGTCTTTTTTTCATGTAATTACTTACCACTGATGCATTATAATGATCCTCGGAAGCACTTTAATTAGATTTGAATCATTAATGAGAAACTCATGGTTAATGAAGTTTGATTGGACATGTGAGTGTGCAGAGAAAGACCCACATGTACACTTGCACAACACACACACACAATGCATTACTAAATGAAGGGGTTTAGATAAGTAAATTATTTTTGTAAAGTGTTATTTTCCAGTTTAATATGTGCAAATGTGTGTACCAATATTTTTAGGACAAATTTGTACTCTGAAGTACAAACCTAACAAAATATCCCAAAACCTCCTTTGGGGGACATCCTCATTTGTAAAAAGTATTAAAAAAAAAACTAATTTATGGAAAGTTCTCTGTTCTGGTTTGCAGGCTTATTTTGGATATGGCCTTCCTATTAATTGTCATCGGATTGCATTTTCAATGTTCCCTCTTTTGTAACTGTATCATCAATTAAACGACTTTAACTGAAAAACTGCAAACAATGTGCATTATCAGCACATGTTTTTCTTAAAGCTGCTTTGACACAATCTGTATTGTATAAAGCACTATATAAATAAAGGTGACTTGACTGAACAACATATGCTCTTTTGTTTTATCTCTATGTTTCTAAAAGAAATTGATGAGGATTTTTTTTTTCACTCTATTAGATTTTTTCCTTGAAAACTTACTGTACAATTTCATTAGAAATAATAATAAATGGCTGCCCACTGCTGTGTGTGTGTGTGTGTGTGTGTGTGTGTGTGTTCACTGCTCTGTGTGTGTGCATTTCGGATGGGTTAAATGCAGAGCACAAATTCTGAGTATGGGTCACCATACTTGGCTGAATGTCACTTCACTCACTTTTTTTTTTTTTTTTTTTTAAATAGATGTCTTTATAATAGTCAATAGGCAATAATTGAATAAATGTCTGTCTGATGGTCAATATGTAATAATTGCAAGTTATATTGGTGTAACCATGTCTACAAGATCAAAGTAAACCTATTTAAAACAAACATGTACACCAGGTATTGCTGCTACACAATTCTGTCATTTTATGTCTCTTTTATATGAGTCAAATTTGCAATTCTGCCATGCTTGTTAAGCCTTACAGAGAGCCATAATTCCTTGATTAAAAAACAACTTCCTCTTTCATGGCGTTCATTCTTCTCTTCTAATCCTTGGCTGATGCTGTTCACTTGCATGACCATGCCTTTCCTGATAACGACTGCATAACCCTTAACCTTGGCTCATGGCCATATGGTCATAAGAAATCCCTTATGCATTGCGGTGCATTCTCATAGTGCTCTGTACTATCTCAGTGCCTGAGGTTACTGCAAGCTTTAACCTTTTGACCTCCTGTTACACTGTGTGGGATGTGGGAGGATTCACTTTTTTTTCATAGCCCTAAAACTTTCACGGTTGCAGAAATGCTGTGTTTAGTTTAAAGAGTTATATTGTTGCTCTTTCAATGCAATAGACCTTAGTCAGGGTAGAGTGGCATATTTTAATTTCTGACAATAATGAAAGCAAGGCTGTGAGTGACTGCCGTTCCTCTGCCCTCCACTCGTTCATGCACTCCCTTGTTCAAAACATCAAGGAAATGGAATATATAATGAAAGTGAAATACCTTTGTCTTTTATAACCAGTGTCAAGAGATAGTATTAGCCATTATGCTAATATAGAAATATGGCACGTAGCAGTTGGCCTTCAGCAGAAAGCTCTGCACTGCACTCCACCATCTTACTTCTACACAGCGATGCATGTGGCATATCATTCTTGCAGTCTCACAGAAAAATAAAAAAATAAATAAAAGAAATAAAGGCTTGGACGCCAAGGATTACTACATATATCTTATAATATACACACATATACATAGCAAAAAGTTGTTTGCTGATACTTTAGGTAAAAAAAAAGTATATACAGTAGCACCTGTAAGTATTCACTAACAATCTTGACATTTGCCCCAGTTCATTCTGGTGAGTTTATTAAAGATAAAGAAGCAAAGCAGTCTAATTCATGAACAAACTGAGTTTCCATTAGGTTTAAACTTATTTTTACATTTTTGGTGAGCTGTAAGTATGGGTTTTTCAGTTTTAATATGTGAATAAAAGTCTTAATAAGTCTGTTCATCGTATAAAGCTATTGTGTCAAGTATAATCACATTTATTTAGCACTCTATACTAACGAGCTTCTCATTAATAAACAGGAAAATACCAGTGTTAATGTCGCAAAATTATTGAACTGTGAATTCAATTTCAAAAGTAAAGCAGCTCTACAGAAGACAATAGGCATTATTTAGCTCAGTTTAGATCAGAGTTGATTCAGGTCAGTTCTATAACACTATACATTTATTCCTTTATGAAATAAGTTCAGTCCAGCTATAATCAGCTCTACCGAAGAAAGTAGTGTCATTCAAATCAATTCATTTGGATGTTGCTTCAATTTAGTTCAATAACTGTCATGTCGCGTTCATCAGTTATGAAACAAACTCAGTTCAACTATAATTCAGGTCTATAGAAATGATAGTGTCATTATTCAGCTCATTTATTCCAATTCCGTTATAATAACTAATAAATAATAACTGGGTCAATGTTCAAAAATTCATAAATTGTGAAGATCGCTCAATTCAGCTATGACCAGAAGCCAATAGTTTCATTATTCTCAATAGCTCAATTTTTTCATAGTCTCTTCAGAAGACTTATTAAACAGTTCAATTCATATGGATTACTTTAAAATTTTCTTACGGATGTTTTGAGCCTTGAAGGTTTTAGTGGAATTTACTTTCAGTGGAGGGACAGAAATCTCGCAGATTTCATAAAAAGAAGAAAAAAAAAATCCCCATTTAAGTTTTAAAAAGATGAATGATTTGAGTTAATTATTGCTTTAAACAATTTGTTGATTTAGATTATGTACAGTAGCTCACTGGACTGCAGGACGCTCAGTGAATAATGACTTAAAAATGTTCTGTTCCTTAAAAAACCCTATTGTATAGCTTCAGAAAAATGTAAGGAATATTTTTTTGTCATTTTTTTAATGGTAACAGACTTTTTTGATGTATTTATTTATTTATGTTTTATCTTTGGCTCATAAATCTTTCTTCCTAAACACGTACACTAAGTGCAAATTTATGATGTGACAACTCTAGTTTTACCAACCATTTGTTTTTCACTTCCATCTGGCATGCAGTGGGTGAGATGGGGGTCAGCAGTCCCCAATGGTGTGTAATTTCCTGTTAATTCTGTTATAGATGTCATGTTGTTAGATGTTTAAAGAAGGAAGAGAGAATCCTCCCACAAACCAGCCTTCACAAATCAAACTGCAGCACTGGATTCTCTGACAGCCAGACAGTGCTAATGACGACCTGGTTTTCTATGCCTCCTGTTCTCTTTTTCAACACACACACACACACACACACGTGGATGCTCTGGCATCTTCCCTTTCCTCAACAGCAGGCTGTGCTGTGTGCTATGTAGGGCAAAATAAATGAGCAAAGTCTATTCTTATAGCACCGTGGAGTCCTCTGATCACCCCTTGCGCTGCCCACTGTGCTCCTCTGCTGCTAACTCACTTCATATATAGTGTGACATTATCATTTTGTCACAGTGATGTTGCAGTAGGCATATTAGGTTAAATGATCAAAGGTACATTATAAAGCAGCAGTGTTTTTATGAGGTCTGCGTGACCTGGTTGGGTCTCTGTGTATGTCACTGAGGAAGCACAAGTAACTGAGCTGTTGTGAGACAGATTAATGAAGCTAGCAAACAGGTCTGATGTGGAGAGCTGTGAAACTCTCCCATCTGCTGGTCGTTTTGAATATTGCACAACTGATTGATGGGATATTGGTGTAAATCCTTTGCTATAATTTGTCACGGCATGGTATATTACATAAATCAGAGACATGTTATGTCACTGTAGTGACAGAAAAGCCATTAACTCAAGATTTTGTTTCTCTTTTCACTGCTCTTTCTAAGGGACTGAAGTTTTCAAGCTTCATAAAGAACCGAAGCAGAATCATAAATAGAGCCAAACTCTATTTTACATCTGTTTTAAGTCTTTTGAAAGCATATGATACCTTTGTGCGAGGTGCAGAGCAAAAATTAGGTTGTTATTCACTGAAAATCTTGACATTTGCCCTAGTTCTCCCTGGTGACTTCATGAGTGGAGATATAGTGGAGATATAGTGAATAAACTGAGTTTTAATTTATAATAGAGTGTATGTTTTCCATATTTGATTTGCTGTGTGCATGTGTGTTGATCAATGTTAATATGTGAACAAAAGCCTAAATTAAATCTGTTAATCATATAATGCAATGGTGTCCAACTCTGATAAAAGTATAGTAAAAACTCTGGGATTGTAGATGTATGGCTTTTCTAATATAATAATGCCTGAATTCTAATCAACAGATGTTCAAATGTTTAATCATTTGCATTAATTCACTCTCTTTGTTTATTTGTTTCTTTCTTTCTTGCTCTCTCTGCAGACTGTCTACAAGCCCTGGCTCTGCGCTCAGTATTTCCAGAGTCCTCAGTCAGGCTGCAGTCATAAGATTCCCTGTGAGCAATACTGTCTTGAGGTCCAGCAGAGGTGTCCGTTCATATTGCCTGACAATGATGACCTTATACATGGTGGTACTCCCAGTTTTATATGTGCAGGTTGGTATACAACTATGTATAGCCAAAACTAAACTTAATTGTAATTTTTTTTTTTATGTTTACATTATGCACTGTATCTATGTTAAATGTCATTTACGTTTTCATAATTCCATGTTTTGTGTCAAGCAGAATTCTAATGTTGCTAATAAAGCAATGAACAGTCAAAATGTAACCTTTAAGTCTTTACTAAGTAAAAAAAAAAAAGGTCACAGGTATCTTTGTATCAAACCTTATATACAGGAGTAGGATACTAGTCGTAATTAACAACATCAAAAAAGCAAAAAAAGTAACACATAAATCACATCAAAGAGCTCCAAAGTAGCAAGATCAGCAGGAAAACCAACTTAGATTTAAATAATAATAATAATAATATTTTTAAAATCATGTTATTGTTTCATAGAGCAGAGCTCATTAATTTCTCAGTATGATTTATGCACATATTTAATGTAAATACATTACAGAAATGAACGCTATTTGGATTACCATACATCTTTTAAGTGACATCTACTGGACAATTGTTGAATCTGTCAGACTTTTGCTCTGTGGAAACACATCCACTGTTTTTTTTTTTTTTTCGATTTGAAATGAACTACAAAGTGAACTACACAAATGTAATATACTGTATGCACATATATTAAATATGTTATATGAATTAAAACATGTATGAAAGCAATGAGAAAACGGAATGAGCTAAAACAAATATTTGTGTTTAAGTTTGTGTAATACGTTTTTGGATATCTTGGCCTTTTGAGTCATCTACATGTATAACCGCCCTAAACCGCATCAATACATGTGGATATTATATAAATAGTGCAAATATAAAAGATAGACATGTATTTAAAATATTTATTACAAAAAAACATACTGTATATAAGCATAAATATTTTTTTGTTTTAATAAAATAAATATATATATATTTTTTATCATATTATTTTTAAATTAGGAAAACCATACAATATCAGCATCGACAGTATATTTGAGGTTCAAAGACAGAAGCATACAAATAGTTGATGTCAGCTAGATTTTTCTCAAGTGTGAAAATCATTGCTTTAAAATCGGTCATTTGGAACTTCTTTCATCTTTTCTTCTTTCATCAATTACTTATGAGCTGACCATTTATTTATTTTTGCTTATATTTAGCTTTAATCTGCATACGATGTCACTGGAATTTTAGTGCTGTTACTGGAATGTGAGAAGCAATTAATGAGCACATAGAATGCCTTTACTGTAAAGGCATTTTAACGCAAAGACCTTTAAATCCACATACTTTTTAATGCAAGATGGAACAGTTAATCATTCAATTTTATGAATATTCAGTTCATACACATATCCTAGTGTTTAATGTAATAATTTTAGTGTAACATCAGCTAAAAACATGTTATAAGAATATTTTGATCATGTGTCATGAAAACTTTATTTTTGAATGTTTTTGAAGTTTAAAACAAACAGTTTTTTTAATGCTTATTTAAATAAAAACTAAAACAATAAAGTAATGTTACATTTGATAATTGTGCAAATATTATGAGAAGCATTACTTTTGAATGTTCTCTAAAAATCTTTAGACTAACATACAAAAAAAAAAAAAAAAATCAAAATAAATAAATAAATAAAAACCTTCCTTAAATTATGTATAAATTAAGCGTTAGCATTAGTTCTCACAGGTCTTGTGATTCTCAGCTGATTACATCTACCTATAGGAATACAACACCTATCACGACATTCCTATATAAGCTCTATTCTATTCAGTGTTTACCGTAGGGGGCTTATTATTGCTGCTCTCCCTGCTCATTCATGACAGGCTGCACGGATGGGCAGGGAGTTTTTGCCCATAACAGAACCATACCACCAAACTAAAGTTCATGATAAGTATCTCTCTTTTTTATGTTAGTGGTCCTGACAGAACTAATATATTTGTGCTAACATTTTAGGAATGTTATTAAAGGCAATATAACTTTGAATTAAAGTTCATAACTGAGAAAATCTTGCTAAAACTCTAGGAGTCTTGTCATAACCACAGTCAGACATGCATACTGTGGTATAATACAATGTTTGAGAGTTTTCCAAATAGATCATAGATGTGTGTTTTTGTATAATCCCAGGGTTCAAACCAGACATCAACCAGGAGCCAGAGTGCTGTGATGTGCGATGGGACCAGAAGTCCAACCGCTCCCGGGGCACTTTAAAAAGAACTCACCCTTCCTGCCAGCACACATCCGTGACCTCCTCGGGGGGTCCACGGCTCGGGCAGGGCCGGCTGAAACTTTGCTTGCTGGTCCTAGTTCTTCTCCACACTGTGGCTACCATGACAGCCAATCAAAACTCGACCTGCCTGAATGGAATCTTTCCACTGGATGACAACGCCCCGAGAGAAGAGTGATTGAATGAAGAAAAACTCCAGCTCCAACACCACTTGCTTCAGGCTTGCCAGTAAAGAAGCACCTCATTCAGAGAAAAGTTGAGTGTAATGGCTCTAAGTGAGGCTCACAGTCTCTACCAGAGAACACTTATCCACACTTGTCATCAGCACCTTGTTGGGTTTTGGGAAAACAGTCAACAGGGCACAGGACAAAAGATAAGCATAATACGAAGAGTCAGAACATGCCCCTACAGAGACTTCTTGCTCTCTTCTGGTACACACATTGTGACACACACACACACACACACGCAAGTTGCCATTTCACTTTGCACTAGGAGATTATCAAACTTTTCCCTTTTAGTTTCAGCTGTTATTTTCACTTCAAGATGGTTTTGACTTCTGTTCAGTGGTTTCAGAGCAACCTGGAAAGAGACTTGGGTGTCCATGTCCTGTCAAATTCTCTCGTTATGTTACGTGTCAGTATTTTGTGTCCTTTGAGAGTGAGCGTCACATCACAGTCATCAGCACCATTCAGACAGGCTACAGGTAGAAGATTCATGTCTTTCTTTCTAATGCCTACATTTTCATCCTAAATAAAATAAAATAATAAAAAGCCCTATTTTTAAACTAAATGTACTGAAAGCCTCAAAATCAAATCAGCAGTTGGCACCCCATCTAATTAGAGAATGTTGTTTATCTTCTCTACCTTCTAAGAAACAGATAAAACCTCCTTGCATTATTTTAGAAACTGATGCTTATTTCCCTTACTGTATGAAAAATCTTGGTGATTGGTGGAGTTTGCCTCAACTACCATGAGATAGTTCTGTTTATTCTAAGATCTTCATCTCCAAATCATGTACATAGCTTACTGTTTTACACTTAGAAAAAAAGCGACATAAGTTGTCATTGGGCTGGTACCCTTTAAAAAGGTAATAATGTGTAACCTTTAAGATACTAATATAGAACTTTTAGGGGTAAATATGGTACAGAAGTGTACCTATTGAAAAGGGTGCTGTCCTAGTGACAGATTTTTTATGCATCTTGCCCATTTTATTGTATAAAAAGACCCCATCATTTTGGTAGTTATTCAAATACAAATATAGTCTACAACAGGTCAGAATAATCCAAGTAACAGGGCTTTGGCACACAACTGTAAAAAAGGAGGATGTAATTATAAGTATTTTCATACATGACACTATTTTATTATGCACTTTAATCATTTAACAATGTGCTAAACCCTTCTGCCCTCTTGCATTAATTGCATCTTGGATATTCTTCTGTGAAATAATCATTTCTCAGTATGTGGTCCTTACATTATTCTTAACAGCAACAATATTTATATTGTTATTCATTGCATGACATAATTTGAATGCATTCATTTAACATCGTTATATGTGAAGCTTGTTTAACTAAGGTTAACTACCATAGTTCATGTGCGAATGGAACTGGAATAGCTGAACAGAATGTGGCACTCCAACATAATCATACACAATTACACTGTAATTTTACCATAATTTCCCTGTCAAAAATAACTATCTATTGTGTAAAGGGCTTAGCAAATAGTAGTGTGTGAAGAAGGAGTTAAGGGCTTACTCTACATTTCTCCTTCTGTGTGATTGTTGTCTTCAGTGTTTGAGTGTAATGGATAATAGGGATTATGTGTTGTTTTGCCTTTGTCAGGACCTTATTTTATTACCTTATTTTCAGACTATCCTCATATACATCTGTGCATCCAAAACATTGCTTTGGTCATTATGTTCCTGTGTGTTTTTTTTTTTTTTTTGTTTGTTTGTTTGTTTTTTTTTTTTTTTTTGAGTAAATTTACTAGCATTAAATGAATTCTTGTAAAGTTAAATTAGAATTACTTAAGAGCAGAGATGCACAGAGTGATAGGTCACATTGGTGCTCAAATTTGGACACTTCTTAGGGGAAACTACCAGTAAATGCCCCTTAGGGAATACTAATATATATATATATATATATATATATATATATATATATATATATATATATATATATATATATATATATATATATAATAAACTATGTATTTCCCCCCATAAACTACAATAAAACAATAATACTAGTTCCCTATCTGTCGGTCACTACGAGTTATGTCGACCGACAAATGGGGTCTCACTTGGGAGGCCAATCATCTCTGATTTTAAGAGAAAACGCCAATGAAATTGGCAAGTGGATTAACACACCTGAGCCACTCCCCGTGCCAGCGGGTATAAATAGGGCGACAGGTGCATCCACTCATTAGATTTTTGCTTCGGAGCCGAGTAGTGGATGAAGAAACCTCTACAAAGCCATCATCTTTGTTTTGTTCTACTGTTCCTGGTCGGTGTGACGGCGCATTACAGCGGTGTCCCTGCGAGTCGGCGATTCCCCTGGGCGCTTCGGCTAAAAGAGACAGTTCTAAAAGAGCAAATCACGGACGATTCGCGTCTTTTTCAAGATGCCGTTTCGTCCGTGTCCTTCTGGATGCGGTCGTTTCCTGTCTTCGGTTGACGGTCACGAGCGTTGTCTGCAGTGTCTGGGCGTCCAACACGCTGAGGCTGCGCTCGTGGATGATTCATGCGTCTACTGTGGGCGTATGAACATGGCAGCGCTGCGATCGCGTCTCTCACTCCTCAAGGGGAGTGCAGCAGACCCCTCTGTCGCCACCCGTCCCGGTCTCTCTGGCTCGAGCAGAGGGCCGCCGGCTGGCGCTCTGGGAGATCTGAGGATCACAGTGAGAGCTTCTCCGCCGGGCCACGCCCCACGGACCTCTCACTCCTCACGCAGCGACTGTCCCGTGCAGCTGCCGATTGATTCTGCTGGGCCGTCTCACAGCGGTCCCAGCGTGTCTTTCGGTGCGCCGCCCGAGGATCAGATGTCGATTGCTGCATCGGGGGATGGGTTATCGACCTCTGAGGATGAAGGTTCGGCGGGGCTGCCCCCCTCGGGTGTTGTCGCTACTGCCGAATCGGACTTGGAGTTGTCGGCCATGCTTGCCCGGGCAGCCGTGAGTATCGGACTGGAGGTGACTACACCGCCCAGTCCCGAGCCCTCACGGCTGGATGATTGGTTTCTCGGCGCGGGACGCGGCTCACAACCTCGTTCTGCTCCGGTGCCTTTCTTCCCGGAGGTGCATGAAGAGGTGACGAAGTCGTGGACGGCCCCTTTCACGGCCAGAAGCCGCTCTTCTCCCTCTTCCATCCTCACCACCCTCGATGGCGGGGCAGCCAGGGGGTACGTAGAGGTTCCCCAGGTGGAGAGGGCGGTTGCGGTGCACTTGTGCCCACAAAACGCCGCCACTTGGAGGAATCGTCCGCGCCTCCCGTCCAAGGCCTGTAAGCTGACGGCCGCACTCGCTGCCAAGGCTTACAGTGCTGCGGGCCAAGCTGCCTCTGCCCTGCATGCCATGGCTATCCTGCAGGTACACCAAGCCAAGGCACTCAAAACCATGCACGAGGGTGGTACCGACCCGGGGTTGATGCAGGAGCTGCGCACGGCGACCGCCTTCGCCTTACGGGCAACGAAGGTCACGGCGCGGTCCCTCGGGAAGGCGATGTCCACGCTGGTGGTCCAGGAGCGGCATCTCTGGCTGAACCTGGCTGAGATGAGGGACATGGACAAAGCGCGCTTTCTCGACGCCCCCATCTCCCAGGCAGGCCTGTTCGGCGACACTGTCGAGGACTTTGCCCAGCAGTTCTCGGCGGTACAGAAGCAGACTGAGGCCATCCAGCACATCCTGCCCCGACGTGTCTCTCCGGCTGCCACCGTTCCGTCGCGGGTAGCGCCTCAGCCTGCTCGTCGCCGTGGGCGCCCCCCTGCGTCCTCTACGCCAGCTCCGCCCCGTGCTGAGAGTTCTTCGAGGCCGGCGCGTCGAGCCCTGCGCAGGAGAGCGGCGCCCCCCGTGTCACTCCCGGCTGCGAAGTCCTCCAAGAAGTCGACCAAGCGGCCCTGACACGGGCAACTCGGAGATGCGGAGAACTGCTCTTCAGGAGATGGCGAAGACAGCGCCACTCCTTCCCCCGGAGGAGGGCCGGGCGGAGAATCTTCAGTTTCTGTTTTGTTTTGTTCCGCCACTCACCCACGACGCCTCCTTTCGCCAGCGGCCAAGAGGTCGCGGTTCGGAGACGCAACGCCTCTCCACGCGTCTCCGGCCAGTTCCTCCAGGAACACGAGGAGTGTGGTTGCGATGACCCAGGACGCTGTGCCTTCTGGGCCTTCCGGCACGACTCCCCATCGCTGCACCACTGCGGGTATGTCGACTGTCCCTTTGGTGCCACTTGTACGGTATCTGGGAGCGTGGCTTGCGCTGCCCAACCCGTCACGCTGGCTCATCCGGACGGTTCGACTCGGCTATGCGATTCAATTCGCCCGGCGACCCCCCAAGTTCAATGGCGTGCTCGAGACTTCGGTGGCAGTCCAGGACGCCCCTGTCTTGCGCGAGGAGATTGCTGTCCTCCTGGCGAAGGATGCAATCGAGCCGGTCCCTCCAGCCGAGATGAGGACGGGGTTTTACAGCCCTTACTTCATCGTGCCCAAGAAGAGCGGTGGCCTTCGACCTATCCTGGATCTGCGAGTCTTGAATCGGGCCCTACACAAGCTCCCGTTCAGGATGTTGACGCAGAAACGCATTATCAAATGCATTCAGCCCCAGGACTGGTTTGCAGCGATCGACCTGAAAGACGCGTACTTTCATGTCCCTATCCTCCCTCGTCACAGACCGTTCCTGCGCTTTGCTTTCGAGGGTCAGGCATGGCAGTACAAGGTCCTCCCCTTCGGGCTCTCCCTGTCCCCCCGTGTCTTCACGAAGGTCGCGGAGGGCGCCCTTGCCCCACTTTGGGAAGTGGGCATCAGGATCCTCAACTATCTCGATGACTGGCTCATTATGGCCCGGTCCCGAGAAGAGTTGTGCGATCACAGGGACTTCGTGCTTCGGCACCTCAGTCAGTTGGGGCTTCAGGTCAACCGAGAGAAGAGCAAGCTCTCCCCTGTGCAGAGACCTAAGGGCATAAGTGATCTGCCCCCAGCAGTGGTAGACACTATCACTCAGGCTAGAGCCCCTTCTACGAGGCAGGCCTATGCTCTGAAGTGGAGTCTGTTCACGAATTGGTGTTCTTCTCACCGAGAAGACCCCCGGAGATGCCCGGTCAGAGTCGTGCTTTCTTTCCTGCAAGGTAGGCTGGAGCGTGGGCTGTCACCCTCCACCCTGAAGGTGTATGTGGCTGCCATTGCAGCACATCACGATGCAGTGGACGGCCGGTCCCTGGGGAGGCATGACCTGATCGTTAGGTTCCTGAGGGGTGCCAGAAGGTTACATCCTCCTAGGACACCCCTGATCCCCTCCTGGGACCTCTCTATTGTCCTGGCGGGACTTCAGAGGGGTCCCTTTGAGCCGCTGGATTCGGTTGAGCTGAAGTTCCTGTCTCTCAAGACAGCGCTCCTGATCGCGCTCACTTCCATCAAGAGTGTCGGGGACCTCCAAGCATTTTCGGTAAGTGAAGAGTGCCTTGTGTTCGGGCCGGCCTACTCTCACGTTGTCCTGAGACCCCGGCCTGGATACGTGCCCAAGGTTCCCACCACTCCCTTCCGAGACCAGGTGGTGAACCTGCAAGCGCTGCCCCTGGAGGAGGCAGATCCAGCCTTGTCGTTGCTGTGTCCCGTAAGAGCGCTTCGCATATACGTGGACCGCACCCAGAGCTTCAGAAGCTCTGAGCAGCTCCTGGTCTGCTTTGGAGGTCAGCAGAAGGGGAAGGCTGTCTCTAAGCAGAGGTTGGCCCACTGGATAGTGGACGCCATCGCCTTGGCTTACCATTCCCAAGGCGAGCCGTGCCCCCTGGGGGTGAGGGCCCACTCCACACGGAGTGTGGCCTCCTCCTATGCGTTGGCGCACGGCGCCTCTCTGGCAGACGTTTGTCGAGCTGCGGGCTGGGCGACACCTAACACCTTTGCGAGGTTTTACAACCTCCGTGTAGAGCCAGTTTCCTCCCGTGTGTTGGGTAACAGGTAATTGGCGGGAAGGGCTGGCTGGGTGTCTCGCTTGCTGCGCCATTCCCCCTAACACGGGGATGTGAGCGCCTTCTTCTCCCAGTAGAGTTCCCCGGTTGGCGTACCCTGGTCGAGCATCCTCCAGCACCCTCGGCGTCAGACTTGGCGGAGCAGTCTGTCGCCAGGCCCAGTACTGGCGTTAGCATGCCCGGAGCCGGTCAGCCCCTGTACTGGGCTAGGTGTCCATATGGTTGGGTTCCCTGCGGGTAATCCCATATGTGTATTCTTCCACGGTAAGGTTTCCCTCTTGGCAAACCCGTGTCTTCCCTTGACAGATCGCTCTGTCGGTCTCTTCTGGCAGCCGTTCCATCCCTACTCCAAGGTAGGACCTGCCTCAGAGACCCTTTCCATATGTAGTACTGCCCCCTGGGTCAGTCCATATCGGTATATCCACATGTCACCTCCCTACGGGTAGGATGTGGTCTCCGTAGCGACCTTTCCTAAAGGCTCGCTTCCCCATTGTCTTGCCAGCTGAAAGAACAAATAGGGAAGATTTGAAACAATCTTTCACTGAAGGTTGAAATCCCTTCCATTTACTTTATGTGGGCGGAACAGCAGCATGGCCTTCTCCAGCAGCGATGTACTCACCCTTTGGCCCCTTCGGTACCAAGGTCAGTGAATTTGCGCTGGGGCTTTGGGAAGGTTACGACCTTAAGCGTAGCTTTTGTGGCACGCCAAGGCTTGTCAACAATTGCAGCGCCTCAGGGTTGTGACGAGGTTCAGGTTATGGCGTTTTCCATAGGACCCCATTTGTCGGTCGACATAACTCGTAGTGACCGACAGATAGGGAACGTCTCGGTTACGTACGTAACCCTCGTTCCCTGATGGAGGGAACGGAGACGTTATGTCCCCATGCCACAACCTTGAACCATTCGCTGTTGCCGGGACACGTTCTCGGCTCCTCAGCGTAAAACCTAATGAGTGGATGCACCTGTCGCCCTATTTATACCCGCTGGCACGGGGAGTGGCTCAGGTGTGTTAATCCACTTGCCAATTTCATTGGCGTTTTCTCTTAAAATCAGAGATGATTGGCCTCCCAAGTGAGACCCCATTTGTCGGTCGACATAACGTCTCCGTTCCCTCCATCAGGGAACGAGGGTTACGTACGTAACCGAGACGTTCACTTATTATTTTTTAAAGTTAATTTAAGAAATATCAATACATAAAAATTGCAGAATCTCTGAATCACACTGCGATGTCTTGTTAATTAAAACATGTACATCAACACAAACACTGTTTTGTGTACAGGTAAATGTCAAGTCACTTTTATTTAAATAGTATTTTATACAGTACTGACTGTGTCAAAGCAACTTCACAGTGTCAAACAGGAAAACAATTTGTCAATATTGAAAGACACCTCTGCTTTAGAGTGAATTTAACTGTGCAAGTAATTAAATGTTCTTGGTTTTACTCTAAGTTTTCCTCAGTGTTACTAAGATGTTTCTGAGAACCTGTGCCAGTTTATTCCATATATATACACTGTCTTAATTTCACTATTTTCACTATAAAATAATGTATATTGCTAACTTTAAGGATGTCAATTTTCCCAGATGACTTTGTTAAATTGTATTGATCATTCATTGGAAAGAGTATGCCTTCACCCAGTGTAATATATATTAAAAAAATGACATAATATCTGTCACACTAAGTGAAGGCAACACCATCTCTTTAATGATCATTATTTTTCACTGCTATGCAAAGGCAACACACTGCAACAGACCTATGAACTATAAACTGAGCCTCAGACTATGACAGAAAAAATTAGTTTGGCTGTGCTAAGATTCATACGAAACAGAGTTTGAATTGATATCAAATCAATTACAAATAAATAATAAAAAAAGAACCATTTTCTGTTTCAGTGTTGCTGTAGTTAGTGTTTTGCCTTTGCATCAGGTTATGCAACGAGATCATATATATAATTGAAGATATCATTCCAAAAATGATCACAGATCAAGACACTATAGAAATGTATGACCATCTAAGAGCTGCACAGAGCATTGTAGTCCATCTGATGCTGACCGCAGTGTCAGAGATTTCCTTTTTTTTTACTTAACCCAAATGTATTCTATGTTACTATATTGTAGTACCATTATAAGTCAAATACTGCTCATATATAATCTAACTTTGAATCTGGCCTTGCTGTATAAGATTTAGTTTACTGTTTAGTATCAGTCAGTATTTCCCAAATATCCCTCTCATTCCCCAATATCTTTCAATCAATTTAAATCTATAGTGTCATGAGTCACAAAATCGATCCTCATCCCATCTATGTCAAAATCCTCTGTTCATCTGATATAAATTGTAATTTTTTGTATTTTTTTTTTACGTAGCCTGTTCTCTTTGAGTTTTTTTGTTGTTGTTGTTGTTGTTGTTTGTTTCTGTTTTTCAGACACTTTTGTTTATTGTTTTTAAAAGCTTTGAATCACTGTTCAACACTAGTCAGAAAAGTGTGATTTACACAGACAAACGCTCTCCTTCTCTGCAGAGTTTGCAACTGGTACCTGCGGTTTACAAGCAAATAAATGGACAAACGGTATATAGAAATAACAGTTATTATTACAGTGTCATATTGTCATACAATAGATGCTTTAGTTAAACTCTCTTTTGATTTTTTTTTTTTTACACAAGACTCCGATTAATATTTATAAATCACTGGTCATGACCTTTTTTTGAAGGTAAGATGAAAATACAACTACATTTATTAAAGTTCTGTTCTAAGGGAAAATAAATAGAGATATAAACTATTATGAAACAGCTGTCTGTGTTTTTCTGACCATCTCTGTGTCTGTTTTTTTTTTTTTTTTTTTTTTTTTTAGACTATCTGCCTAATGCAAACTGCTTATGAGAAGAGAAAATATGCAAATGCTTTGGTGTAATATCACATTTGGTCTATAGTATAAACTCATCTATCTAGGACATCTAAGTAACTGCCGAAAAGGGATAATTTTCCCCAAAATTTACATTTGCAGATCAAAAACAATTTTTTGAAAATTTGCCACTAATTTTGTGTAGCCTGGCTGCATTCCACTTCACTTTTAGACATACATTCATACATTTATATCTGAGGCATTTTTTTTGAGTGTTTACTCATCTGCAGTATGTCTAGGCCTACTGGAAGTTTCTTATCAGATGTGCAAATATGTGTTTAGAAAATGTTTCTAAGATGTTCATGATTTAAAATTAATGTAAAACTGACATCTTAAAGATGTCTATCAGATGTTAGCACACAGCGGATGCTTTCCAGGTGAAACAACCTTTAATATATCTTTTATAATATAATCGTGCTGAATTACGTGTGTACACACTTCCCCTCAGGGGAATCGTCGCTTTCATTTTGAAGTGTGTTCCACTTCATGAAGTGGATGAGGGAAGTCTATATGGACATAAATTTTTACAGAGGGAGATAGTCTACTTCATACAGTGGGGAAAGTATTTATTTGATCCCCTGCTGATTTTGTAAGTTTGCCCATTTACAAAGAAATGAAGGATCTGTAATATTTTAAGATAGGTTTATTTTAACAGACAGAGATAGCACACCAACCAATAAATAAATGAATAAATATTATATAAAGATTAGATATTAATTTGTATTTCAGTGAGTGAAATAAGCATTTGGTCCCCTACCAAAGCAAGAATTCTGGCTCACACAGTTTGGTTATGTGTCCATGGGGAACAAAGATAAATCCTGTCACTTTAAGAAGTTACTCCTAATGTCAGATTGTTAGGTGTATGTCCACCCAATCTATATCAAATCAATTTCTCAGTGTTTTTTTTTTTTTTTTTTTTTCTGGATTGTTTGGTGAAAAAATACAGACCCTTCATTTCTTTATAAGTGGGTAAACTTACAAAATAAGCAGGGTTTTAAATAAATATTTTCCTCACTGTACACTATGCTGCTCTACAGACCATAATCCAACTCAATTGTGATGTCACTAGAGATTAAGTTTAATTATTACCCAACCAAAACAACTTTATGATATATCAAATATTCTCTCTATCTATCTCTCTATCTATCTATCTATATTAAATTACATGTATGCATTTAGCAGACACTTTTATCCAAAGCGATTTACGCACTGTCCAGGCTATCAATTTTTACCTATCATGTGTTCCCGGGGAATCGAACCCCCAACCTTGATAGCACAATGCTCTACCAATTGAGCTACAGGAACAATATATATATATATATATATATATATATATATATATATATATCAAACAAATTCTTAAGGTAAAACTACATAGCAGATTCCAAGTGATCAACAGTTTAGGAAAACCTGATTCAGCTCAAATGCAACGGTTCTGCCTGTAGTGCAACGTAATCAATGACGTACATCAATGGGACAAAGGGAAGTCAGTGAGTGAAGGGCATAAAAAATAATAACTGGAACGCACGGTCTGTGTATTCTTTTCTTACTCTCAGAATGACTGCAGCTGTGGACTTGCATTTTACGAATCACTGTTCTATTTAAGAAAAATGTCATCTACAGGATGGTAGTATATTTAACAGATGTCTAATATGGTTTAACATATTTAATTAGCATGTTGGTGACATGTTTATAGTATGTTTAACATTTTGCTAGAATTAGTATGTTAAACATACTAATTTTAGTTGCATGAATAAGGGTCCATGGAACCATGTTACCATTGTTTAAGGATGTGTTTAACATGTTAACACAATTTAGCGTGTTGCTAGTATCTACAGAGATAGACTTTGTATTGGCTTATTCCTAGCATGTTTTAATATGTTGTTAGAATGAATTAGCATGTTGCTACCATGCTTCTAACACGTTTAATTTTTGCTAACATGAATGCTACCATATTTCTAGCATGGTTTATCATATAGTTAACATGATTTAACATGTTGCTAACATGTTTAAACTAGTGCTGGGCAATGATTAAAATTTTTAATCATGATTAATCAAAATATTTTTTTCCCCCTGTGATTTATCGCATTGTTACGCACAAAATTCACTGGATTCAAAAGCAGTGTATTGCGCATTTTTATTTTAAAAGTATTGCTGTATGTAGAATAGTGCAATAACATTTGGTTTACACATACTTTAAACAAATAAGGTGCTTTTTTTACAGCAGTATTCCCTTTAGCAGTTAAACTATTCATTGTAACTTAAACAATAATGTAATCAAATTAAAATCTCCTTTTCATACAACTTGTGTATTCTTCTTTTGATTCTCTTACCAAAATGTAGTATACTTTAAGTTTATTTAATTTATTTCAATTTATTTCTTTAAGTATACTTAAGTAAAATTCAAGTATATTTTTAAGTATACTTAATGTATCAAGTATACAAATATCAGTGTACTAGTAGTATACTTGTAAGTGTACTGTTTCAATAGTCCTTGGGACTAAATTGGCCCACTTTCTATTATATAAAAATATACTTTTAAGTATACTTTAAGTATAACAGTAGAACACTTTGAGTGCACAACTAGTTTACCTCTATGTTTGTAGTTTTGTACTACAATTATACTAAAAGTGAACTTATAGGTATACTGATAGTTTACTAATGAAATACTTTGTACACTTTGAAGTATAGTCTCAGTAAACTACTAGTTTAGTAGTTTTATACTGCAAGTACACTCATAAGTTTTCTTTAAGTGAACTTTATATCATACTTTAAGTAGGCTATGTCCCTATTTAGGTTTAAATTTATATTTTGTTGTATGAATATCTGAACATACAAAACATCCAAAGAAAGAACAGGGTATCTGCTTGTAAACAAAAAACATTTTAATCTAGATTCATGCATTCTTTTTTTAAACACTTTAATGTGGGTAAGTTTAATAAAAAATTTTGAAATAAAATTTTGAAAAAAAAAGCTGAAAAAAGATTATGAATTGGATTCAGAATGGTAATCAAAACATAGAGTCGATTAAAACCCCAATGCTTGACTTCAATTACTAATTCTTCATCGGTCGACATTTTATTCCATAATGTTACAGTTTTGATGTTGTTTCATGTCAGATGATCATGTTAGAGTTGATGTGTTAGTATCTGTTTTTTTTTTCTTCACTTCGTTTTTTTTTTTTTTTTTTTTTTTTGAAATTCTGTACAGAATATGTGTACTAGCACCCTCTATCGTATAATAATGAAAACACGGTTTCTGTGAGTATAGCTCAAATATATTTAGCATTTTTGTAAATATAGGTCAAGTATACTTAAATGTCATTTTAAATATATTTTTGAGGAATACATAAAGCCTATTTCTGAGAAATACATAAAAAGTAAACTAAAAGCATACTTTCCTATTTTTAGTTTAAAAGAAGTATACTAATAGCACACATGAATAAACTTCTTTTTCGTGGGTGGTGCATTTTAAGGGAGGCTCATACGTGCCATCATTCGTTGTGATCCCAATTTACTTTAATTATTTACTTTGTAGTCACCTTTAATTATATAGCACTTTTAACTAAAAAAGATTGTGACAAAGCAACTGAACAGCATTAAATAGGAAAATAGTGTCAATAATGCAAAATGGTAGTTCTACATTGAATTCAATGATGTCATCATACAGCTCAGTTCAGTTTAAATAGTATCTGTGCAATCAAGTTGACGATATTGCTATGAAATTAAGTATCCCCAACTAAGGAAGCCAGAGGTGAAAGTGGAAATTAACCAAAACTCCATCGGTGACAGAATGGAGAAAAAACCTTGGGAGAAACAGGTTCAGTCAGGGGGCCAGTTCTCCTCTGGCCAGACAAAACCAGCAGTTCAATTCCAGGCTGCAGAAAAGTCAGATTGTGCAGAAGAATCATCTGTTTCTGGGGCTCATCTAGTTGTCCTGGTCTCTGCTGACATTGAGTGTTGTATAGAGGTCCTCTCTAGGTGCTGATCCTCCATCTGGGCTGGTAACGGATACGTACTAGATCCGGGGAGTGGTGTAATGTAACAAAGTAAAAATACTTTGTTACAGTACTTAAGTATTTTTTGGGAGTATCTGTACTTTACTTAAGCTTTTTCAGCCAATTTATACTTTTACTCCTCTACATTTCCTAAATAAAATGTATACTTTTACTCCGATACATTTCCCCTAAGTATATTCGTTACTTACTACAAAATTGTCAGAAGAACAGACTGCAGGAAAGCAGGTTTGACGAATCAGTGGTCGGTTGAATAAATAATTCAGTGATTCACTCATTAACACAGTCAATTGATGTGTTCGAAATGGAATGCTATCATACTACTCTTACTATTTCTGAAGCATCCAGTATGTACAAGTGCTGGTCATATACCGTATTTTTCAGACTATAAGTCAGTATAAGTATAAGTCGGGTTTCACTTTTTGCATGGAATTAGTGAAATAAATAAACTTTTTGATGATATTCTAATTATACTAGGAAACCCGACTTCTGAGAAGGCTTGGCCATGTTAGAACACAAATAATTAAGACAAACAACATCGGAGAGGCAAATCACGTGGTCTCACGAATCCTTGTGTGAGTTGGCATAGCATGGAGGACAGAACAAACCTTACCAGAGCCATAACAGGCACGTGCAGTGTAAATAAGAGGTTGCACCGTGTCTACATGAGATGCGACAGTTGTCGTGCCATACCGTATAGCTAAAGTCTGTCTACACTGGATGTGACAAAGCAACTGTTGGAAATCAATTGAATTTTGTGTCAGTACATCACAGATAGAACGAGGAAGCAGTTTACTGTTGGGGATTTGTCGTAAAGTGCCACGCCGCATCCACTGTAGACATCATCACTGATTATAATGGGTTCTATCATATTTTGCACCGACACTGTAGCTGTGTGGTACAGTACAGTACAATACAGTTCAATTCGGGATGGTACATTCTGATCCCGCTTGCGTTTCCACCACCAACAGTATCCTTACTTGATATGCTTGGTATTTGCCGGAAAGTAATGATCGACATCATTCTCACATGAAGAAGGAAGTGCGACATTGTCTTTGTGTATGTGTGTGAAAATATGGAATTCTAAAACACAATGTTATTTTTTTTAGTGTTTGCATACTCTGATGTAAATAAGCCCAACACGCATGAGCAGCATGGCGGAATGAGTAAAGGAGACACTTTATTCCCCTTGTAGCATGAGCAAGTGTGTTGTCATTCCCCTTGTAGCATTAGCAAGTGACGATTATCTGCCAACCAATCAACGTTCTTCATTGAGTCTGGCTCCACATTTTAGGTACCTCAACAGAAGGTTCTCAAAAAAAGTGGTAAGGTATGGTTTACTATATTGGTAGCATTCACAATTTCTAACAATGGAAACTATTGGAACAATGGAAAATAATTGTTTACCACACTGTACTTTACTGAACCGTAATGCCCAGTGTAAATGAGGCTTAATGGATAAATAATATTTCTGAGTCATAGTCCTATAAGGAGAGAGACACTAACAGACACAACCCGTTCCGAGTCTGCAGCTTGCGTGGTATGAGGAGCAGACAGTAGTAAGTATTCTATACTACCTGTCAAGATGATTTATGACTTTGACCTTTGACCTTTTGACAGGTTGAACTTCCGGTAACCTTATGATGGATGGGCGGAACAAATGAGATCAAGGGTTAACCTATGACCTTCCCACGCATCGATCATGTGGTTTTGACAGAAAGTTTTACCCTATTGACCTAATTAGTTTTAAATTATAAAGGTATATGAAAGACTCCCCACGCATCAATCATGTAGTTTTGACAGAAAGTTTTACCCTATTGACCTAATTAGTTCTAAATCATGGTTTTGACGGCTAGTTTAAACGGAAGATGAAAGACTCCCCACGCATCGATCATGTGCTTTTGACAGAAAGTTTTACCCTATTGACCGTTAGTTTGTTTGAAGTGTGTGCCAGATAGCTTGTTTGAAGTCTGTGTCAGTTAGCTTGTTTGAAGTTTATCACAGTTATACGGTTATGTGTGTGTGTCAGTTAGCTTGTTTGAAGTTTGTGCCAGTTGTTTGAAGTTTGTGTCAGTTAGCTTGTTTGAAGTTTATCCCAGTTATACGGTTACGTGTGTGTGTGTGTGTGTGTGTGTGCGTGTGTGTGTGTGTGTGTGTGTGTGTGTGTGTGTGTGTGTGTGTGTGTGTGCGTGTGGTTATACGGCTTCTCCCCCTCCCATTACGTTTATGAGCGGTGTATAAATGGGATCGGTGTGTTCTACATTTTATATATATATATATATATATATATATATATATATATATATACATTCTATATTTTATATAATTCTAAAAAATAATTAAAGGTTGAAAACACATTTTAATTATTTCACATTTATATATATAAAAAATTATATAATTTATATAATCTAAAACACATTTTAATTATTTCACATTTATATATATATATATATATATATATATATATATATATATATATATATATATATATATATATATATATATATATATATAAAACATTATATAGTTTATATAATATACATAATCTAAAAACAATTTAACTAAGGTTGAAAAAACATTCCGTTCTTTTAAAAAAGGTTATAAATTAAACTGTATAAAAAATATACTGAAACCGACTGTTTCGGATAAAACAAGATCTTTTTTTTTTTTTTTTAGAGAGCAGAAAAAGTGATGTTTTCACACACCTTTGATCCTGACCCTCTGTGTCCCCACTGTCTGCGTTTGCACGCCACAGTGCACACTCGTCGGAATTTACTAACCAATCATAATATCTTCAAAGCCATTTTTTATTAAAACCAAACATATCTCACGCGGGAGTACCATGATTTTGACAGTTTTCTGACGGTTCACCTATGAATTACGTTTGGTGCGCGGCTAGCATCTCTTGTACCCCCCCCTCTCTCTCTCTCTCTCTCCCTCTCTCTCCCTCTAATGCCTGTGTACACACATTCGTCTCCAAGTCTTATTTTCTTCTTTTAATGAATATAAACACATTATACATTCACAAACAATATAAAACAAAACATTTACATTAGTTTTGTTCATCACTAAAAATATACATTTTACCAGGATCGGGGAAAAATATATAATTGAACAGAATGAAGAATATGGTCTATTGAGGAACCCGGACGTGTCATTGACACAATTCAGTTAAATTCATTTCACATTATTTGTTGCAAGACATTTTCTATATTATATTTAAAACCTTTTATATCCATCTTTATATCATATCTTTTTCAAAAAGCTGTTTAATTATTTATTTTAACCGTACAGCTACAGTACCACCATACAATAAAATGCTGCATGCACGTACACTTTTAAGCGATCTGAATTATGACTAGCCTATAAATTTCATCATAAGCCACACGTACCTTGTTATATCACTATAATATCCACGGCGCTATAGAAATTTGTATTCTGATAAACCATATAAACAAGCGGACATACGCGTGGACATATCAAGTTAAAAAGAGACTTATCTCTATTTTAAACAATATTAAATTATATATGACGGCATGTTACTAAAGCGGAACATACATTTTAAACAAGTATTCATCGTTTTTATAAAACACATCGCAGTAACAGACATGTTACTAAACCAAAACAAATAATTTTATCATACATTTCTTTTAATCATGTACTCAATCAATACTTATACAACATATACAAACACATTTTAAACATATTTTAAACAAAAACTAATCATAAACGCAGCCTTCTCAAAATTACAGACATGTACAATCATGCTGATCACATATTATGGGATATTCAGACTTTTAGCCACTAATACGTTTTAGGATAATGAAAAACACCAACGTCTGAGGGATGCCAAAATATCTCCAGTCCCCCAAAACCCACTCAGACTCCAGGGGTTAAAGAATATGAAAATAAATAATTATATAATGACATCATCGTCCTAAAGCAATTCATTTAACAAAAAAAGTATTCAACATTTAAGTTAATCAAACTTATAAAACACACCATACTCTTCTTTTTTAAAAAAGATAACTTATTTTAAATGTGATAGCATAGTATATACAATAAACATTTCTGATGATACATATAAAAAATTATCCCTTACAGTTTTAGACCGGTGAGAGATGTCCAAACATGAATGAAATACCCCCAAAATAAAATAATACGACTTAAAAAATAAAATAAAAATGATTAAATCATAAACAGAATCTCACAGGTCCTCGTAGTGAAATGTATGTGAGACCCGAGGGGCTGCTTCACACACACCCCGCGCAGGCGAGGGTGGAGTTCCAGACCGCATGATCTAAGTCAATGGTGTACATTATTTCAAAGCTAACATTAATGTAATGTTTTTTAATAATCAGTACCCCCAGTACATCTGATGTCCTTTGATTCTTAATTCAACAAAATGATGATATATATTACCTAAAATATTTTATATTTTTATATAATATTATATAATAAATAATTATTTATATCATATTATATCATATCATATATATGATTATATTATATTAGATACGTCATGCATTAATCACTTTAGATTCTTTAAAGTTCTTATTTTTAGCACCATCTTCAAAGTTTTCATACCATCTCTCTCTCTCTCTCTCTCCCTCACACCCACACACACACACACACACACACACACACACACACACACACTCTATCTCCCTCTCTCTCCCTCACACACACACACACACTCTCTCTCTCTCTCTCTCTCTCTCTCACACACACACACACACACACACACACACACACAATATGAAACATGATGCCAAAGTCTTTCTGTATGTTTTAAAAATAAAGCTAAAAATATTGATTCTGCTTTAAATCTATGCTGAGGAGTTCGTTTGTTTGTCACAGTATAGACTGTGAAGTTTAGATGAAGTTGTTTTATCTTTTAGAAGAAAAACCCTCGATCGTATTCAACCATTAAAGATGGTTCAGGAAAGACCCACGCGTCCTAGAGATGTAATTTATGTGCGTTGCTACGGTCGTAAACCTTTCACATATCTACGGTACTTTCAGACACAGAGCAGGAAAGACATTTGCAGGCCCTCTGCTTAGCCGTCCCAAAATACCTCCATTTAAAAGCAAAAATATTAAAATGACCGCCTGTACATCTAACAGGCTGTAGTTCTATTTTATATGTTTTGTATTAAAAGTACTTACTTTTGTATTTAAATCCTTATTTAAAACAATATATTTAACCGACAGTATCCCCCCAACGTGTGTTTTCCATCAGTTGTTTGCCCTTCAGCCTTATTACGTAGTGCTTTTTATTTAGCCTACTGTAAGATCCCTTTACAATAGTCTAATGAAAGTTAACTTTTCTTAAAGTTTATAGTTGTATTTACTGTATCCCCATCCTTCTATCCTGTAGATTGTATGCGTACTGTAAAATAACAAATATACATCTTGCTTAAAGTCACTAAAATAATTACACCTACAATTTGAAACGTGTTTAAACACATTGTGTGTCACTAAAGCAAGGCACACCGTCTATCGTCTTATTTTTTTTAAATAACCGATGACAAATCGTCTCTTCATATAATTTATCCACCCGAGTGCTTTTCTCACACGAGTAGAAAACTCTTTCTCTTTGGATGTGTTTGGCAGAAACATAATTTCTACATCAGAAAATTTTTTAAATGTACGCTGAACTTTTCTCATTCGACAGAAATACTATTTTCAAATTATTTACCCGGCCTATAACACTCGGTGTAAATGTTCTTACCTAGAACAGAAAACATACACTTTGACTGTTTTGTAGATGCCAACAGATCATGTCAAGGGTGTTTCACATCTAAGAATCACGATGTTTTGTAAATGACATTTTTCTTACACCTCGATATTTAGCCGTATCAAGATTTTGGACGGTCGTTCGCAATTTGTTTGTCGGACCGTACGTTTTTAGGTGATCTTTGTGCGGCGTCATCCTAACAGGAATAAATGAAAATTAAGAAATTAAGTAACAGTTTTTTCTCTTTGAGATATTTCTTTTAGCTCAACTTTGTGTCTGTCCAAAAGTGTGATCGCATGAAGCATCGAAGCAAAAATGAAGTCTAGCTGTTTTACACTTAAAACTATTACAACCTAAACAAATCAAACGGTACACTCGTTAAAGTTTCCACACTCTTGTGAGATACATTTTATCCATAACCTTTCGTGTATTCGAGCGACCAAATCACTAAGAAAGAGAGTATAGCGAGAAAACTTAACGTTTACAACGCATATACAATTCAGAATACAATTGTTAAAGTATTTTTTTTTTGTTAAATGTTGATTTGTAAATTATATTTTTATTAGTCATCGTGTTCGGATAGTCGATGACACAATTCACATTTTTATTTTTAAGACTCCTGTAAGTCCATGCTAACTCTCGCGTGGGAAAGAGAGCGGGGTGAGTGTATTCTATTTATTTAAGAAAAATTATTAAACATTTCCCCCGAACATTTTTTATTATTTTGACAAAACACGACACGACGACATTAAACAATGTTATCAGTTCCTACGGCCATCTTCTTCGATTCAAATAAAGCAACATCTCCGGTGTACGTGCTAAACATCTTTGCTTCTCCACTTTTCCAGATTTGTTAGATGGGCTACCGTTGTAATACAAACACATTTGAGAACTACGACGTTCTCACTTTTGTAACAGTTATAGAAAAATGCCGTACACACTTTTGCATTTCATAATTCAGTGATTTTAGCTGTAATGAGCACATAAGACAAAAATTGTGATTGTGAAAAAAATTGAGATAGTCGACCGATCTGTTGACACGTTGTTTTGCAGTTTTCCCTGACTGCGGTCAAACATACACTGCCTGTTCATAGGAATTTTACGGCATAACAATATCGCCCCTATATCTAGAGCTCTTGTTCATACAGCCGATGACCGTATTCGCATTGTTTCAGCATTTGCCGCTTGACATTAAAGAGTAGGCCTATGCGTACACTGTCACACACCTGGACTCATTTAGTGTGTTTTTGCCCGTGACCCAGTTTCTGTCTTTCCGTGTTTGATTAGTTCCCAGGTGTGTCCATTATCTTCCTCATGTGTTCCATGTCCCTGTTAATTTAATGATTCCATCCACCTGTGTTTCCCCAATTATCTGTTGTTCATAAGCCGTGTCCCTTCAGTTCTGTGTGGTCGGGTCTTCTCACTTGTGCCTCACTTGTGCTCACTTGCTACTTATGTGTGTCTACCTCTGTGCTCCATGTTGGATATCCCCTGTGTTGGATATATTAAAAACCTTATTCCGTTTATCCTCGACTCCGTATTCCTTCAGGCAGCGTAAATCCGTGACAGAAGACCCGACCAGAAAAAGAAAATAGAAAACTGCGTGTTTTTTCCCTCCGTTTTGTTTTTGTGTTTTCAAAGTCTTTTTGTTTCTTAGTGTCTATGGATCCCCTCTATCGTCCCGAATTCCTCATCCTCCTGCTGAAGCAGGAAGGACGTTCTCTCGAGGACCATACCAAACAGTTTTTCCTATTAGCTAATGCCACCAGCTACCCGGACGGCGCGCTCTGCACCTTCTACAACACCAGCCTGAACTCCAAATGCAGAGCGTTGTCGTCCGAAGATGGTCCTCGAGAGGATTTCGCCGCATACGTGGAGTGGACTCTGGCGAGAAATGGGTCCCCTCTCACCGTCTGCCCCATAGAGGACCTCGCCAGCCCCACTCCCGACCCAGAGACCAGCCAGCCACCATCACGCCGCACGGAGCCAGAGCCCACCGCAGCCGCAGAGTCCGAGCCATCCACTGACAGGGAGCCAGATCTCGAGAGCGCGACTGACCAGGTGTGTGAGCCGGCAACACTGTGCATCGTGGGAGTCCTCGTGGAGATCGAGGGCATGGAGGAAAGCCCTGCCCACACTCCTGCAACTGAGGGTGAGCTGTATACAGTCTCTGAAAGTTATATGGAGCAAGTTCTGGATCTGATGGACTGGTCTACGGAGGTAATCCCTAATATTCCTGTTTCCCCGCTGGTTCCGTCCAGCCCTGATTCCCCTGTATACCCTCTCAGTCTCCCACTCCTACCTCCTCCAGTCATTTCCTCTGCTCCATTTCCGCTGGTTCCGCCCAGCCCTGAGTTTTCTGTTTCTCCGCTGGTTCCGCCCAGCCCTGAGTTTTCTGTTTCTCCGCTGGTTCCGCCCAGCCCTGAGTTTTCTGTTTCTCCGCTGGTTACGCCCAGCCCTGAGTTTTCTGTTTCTCCGCTGGTTACGCCCAGCCCTGAGTTTTCTGTTTCTCCGCTGGTTCCGCCCAGCCCTGAATTTTCTGTGTCTCCGCTGGTTCCGCCCAGCTCTGAATCTTCTGTGTCTCCGCTGGTTCCGCCCAGCTCTGAATCTTCTGTGTCTCCACTGGTTCCGCCCAGCTCTGAATCTTCTGTGTCTCCGCTGGTTCCACCCAGCTCTGAATCTTCTGTGTCTCCGCTGGTTCCGCCCAGCCATGATTTTTCTGTTTCACTGCTGGTTCCGCCCAGCTCTGAATCTTCTGTGTCTCCGCTGGTTCCGCCCAGCTCTGAGTTTCCTGTTTCTCCGCTGGTTCCGCCCAGCCCTGAGTTTTCTGTTTCTCCGCTGGTTCCGTCCAGCCCTGAGTTTCCTGTGTCTCCGCTGGTTCCGCCCAGCTCTGAATCTTCTGTGTCTCCGCTGGTTCCGCCCAGCTCTGAATCTTCTGTGTCTCCGCTGGTTCCGCCCAGCTCTGAATTTTCTGTGTCTCCGCTGGTTCCGCCCAGCTCTGAATCTTCTGTGTTTCCTGTATTCCCTCCCAGCCTCCCTCTCCCGCCTCCTCCCAAACCTGCTGGTCCCTCTACTCCTCTTTCGCTGGTTCCGTCCAGTCCTGATCCTCCTGTCCTTCCTCCCATCCTTCTCCTCTCTCCTCCTCCTAGACCAGCCAGTTCCTCGTCATCCCTGCTGGTGCCAGCCAGTCCCGCAGCTCACCCTCAGTCCGCGCCATCGGGGCGCGGTGGTTCGCCGCTGGACTGCCAGTCTCCAGCTCCGCCTTGGCGTGTTAAGGCCCTGTCTCCGCCTCCGAGCCCTGGACTCCTCCTCGGTCCTTCGACCCAGCGGCTCCGCCTTGGCTCTTAGCTCCCTCGTCTCCACCGTGGCCTGTCATCCCACCTGCTCCACCGGGCTCCCTCGTCCCTCCGGCTCCACCTTGGTCAGTCGTCGACCATCCGCCGCCTCGGGACTCCACTCCTCTGGTTCCACCTCGTCACTCCATCCCTCCGGCTCTGTCAGGCTCCTCCTTCCCTCCGGTTCCACCTCCATCCTCGGTCGCTCCGGCTCCACATCGGTCTGCCAGGACCCTGCCTCCGCCTTGGTCGCCTGAGCCTTCAGCTCCACCTAGGCCCTCCGGATCCTCGTCGTCACCCTGGCTCTGCGGCTGTGCTGCTCCATCTTGGGCTCCTCACCCACCGGTGCAGTCTCCGCCTGTCGGCCCCCTGGTGTCGTCGACCCTTCCTTCACCATGGCTCCTCCCGCCGTCGACTCCACCTTGGATCTCAGTCCTGGCTGGTCTCTGGTGAACCATCTGGCTCCTCCTGCTCCTGTCTCCTCCCTGGCTCCTGGCTCCTTCCTCCGTCTCCTCCCTGGCTCCTCCTTCTGTCATCCCTGTCTGCTGGCCCCCTCCTGGGAGTCCGTCCTCCACCGGAACCTCCTCCCAAGTTCCCACCCACGCCTCCCCCTGTTGTTTCTACGGTGCGAGGACGCACCTACCGGGAGGGGGGAGTACTGTCACACACCTGGACTCATTTAGTGTGTTTTTGCCCGTGACCCAGTTTCTGTCTTTCCGTGTTTGATTAGTTCCCAGGTGTGTCCATTATCTTCCTCATGTGTTCCATGTCCCTGTTAATTTAATGATTCCATCCACCTGTGTTTCCCCAATTATCTGTTGTTCATAAGCCGTGTCCCTTCAGTTCTGTGTGGTCGGGTCTTCTCACTTGTGCTCACTTGTGACCACTTGCTACTTACGTGTGTCTACCTCTGTGCTCCATGTTGGATATCCCCTGTGTTGGATATATTAAAAACCTTATTCCGTTTATCCTCGACTCCGTATTCCTTCAGGCAGCGTAAATCCGTGACATACTCCCCTTTGGTCGTAAGCATCATCATCTACCGTGCGCTGAGATTTTTCTGCTTTGTCCACTTTTGACGGATTTGCTAGAGGGACTATGTCGCCTTGTTGTAACGTGATTACGTTTAAGATCCATAAGATTGCACTACATTCACCTGAAAAGGTTATAGATATAGTCTTTTATACAGGAAATGTGTATCGGAATAACAATTACCTAATAGTGAAGTCCGCTCTTTTAAACTATTGTGAAAACTTTTAATGTTGATCCGGCCCACCAGCCGTGTATCTTTTCCATTGTTTTTAGATAAAGACTATTCTCAGAGTTTGGTCAAACAGACAAAAAACAAGAACAAAATAGAGTACAAGATGATTAAATGATTGTCAAGAGAGTGTTTAAACTGAGATTGTGATGCACTTTAGAGCTTTTTCTGGTCTACCTATGTCACAATGACAAATAATAGCCACTACCTCGACTTTTAAAATGAGCCTTACCATCTTCTGTTATGACTCTTATACTTAATACAAACCCATCTACTACACTAAAGTTAGACATTAAAAGTCATGGATGTCATGGATGTGGTATTTTCATCGTATGCATCTCTAAACAGTACTTCAATAAATAAACCACTGTTGATAAGTCGTTCATTTAAGTGAGAGGCGGGATGATTTTGACCGTTTTAGTCATTCGTCGTGCTTAATGTCTGATCCAGGAAACCGCGCTACGACTGTAACTGCGCTGTCACGTCTAAATAACCCGCTCTTCTTTAAGAAAACCGCGAGGCGAGCAGTTTCTGACATCTATTAATTCACTTCATTTTTTTCACCACCACAAATATTTTGTTTAGCATACATATTAGTTTTTAGTCAGTTACATAGACGTCACGCATTAAGTTTATAGTTATTTTAAATAATTATGATGGAGTTACAGGTTTAGGTTAGTGGGGTGCCTGTAAGCGGTGACAACTTCGAGCATCGGAGACGACGGTGTTACTCAAACAGCCCATATCTTTATCTTTTAACAAAAACTGTCGTATTACGCGTTACTAAGACAAAATCTGTGACAGCCTTCATTAATATGTTGAAATGAAAATAAACACACAAAACTTTATAATGACCGTGAGTTCAATATAGCTTAACACCGCATTGACAAATGTTTGTTCTAACGCTTTCGCCCAAAAATTGCGAGATTTCTTAACGGACGCTAGAGCAAACTGTAAACCACACACTTCCTCATCGCATTACGCTAAGAAACTGCACATGGTTAAAGCTATTACACCATAAACTGTCTAAAGTTGTTAATGTACAAGCACAGTAAACTATTTCTACAAAAAATATCATTGCACTACTGTTTTTGCATATAATACATCGTTCAACAATACTTTTGCACACTCATTCGACTTTATTTATTACCGCCGTTCTCACGTTCCTGCTGTTCATAATGTATATATAATCCTTCATTGCTCGGTTCATCATGTACATACGATCCCTACATTGCATTCATATTTATATTCTGTATATACTCTGATCAATATCGTATATAGCAACTACACTTTATATTCTGTATAGCTTTACTTACTCTGCACTTTTATGTATATAAAACACTATATTCTTGCACTTCTGATTAGATGCTAACTGCATTTTATTAGCTCTGTACTTGTACTCTGCATAATGACAATAAAGTTGAATCTAATCTAATCTAAACATAATCTGAACAAATTCTTTCCGTTTAAATTAGTTTAAACGGACTTTCGCATTCTTATCTTATTTTCACCAACTAAGTGTTATTCCTAGGCCTCGCGGATTGTTTTCTAGTTTTGGCCCTCAACCTCTTTGTTCATACGCAGTGATATCTCTGTGAATCTGCTCGATTTCATAAAATATATTTTACGTTATATCATTATACTATCCTAGTTTTAAAAATAAAAATGTGAATTGTGTCATCGACTATCCGAACACGATGACTAATAAAAATATAATTTACAAATCAACATTTAACAAAAAAAAAATACTTTAACAATTGTATTCTGAATTGTATATGCGTTGTAAACGTTAAGTTTTCTCGCTATACTCTCTTTCTTAGTGATTTGGTCGCTCGAATACACGAAAGGTTATGGATAAAATGTATCTCACAAGAGTGTGGAAACTTTAACGAGTGTACCGTTTGATTTGTTTAGGTTCTAATAGTTTTAAGTGTAAAACAGCTAGACTTCATTTTTGCTTCGATGCTTCATGCGATCACACTTTTGGACAGACACAAAGTTGAGCTAAAAGAAATATCTCAAAGAGAAAAAACTGTTACTTAATTTCTTAATTTTCATTTATTCCTGTTAGGATGACGCCGCACAAAGATCACCTAAAAACGTACGGTCCGACAAACAAATTGCGAACGACCGTCCAAAATCTTGATACGGCTAAATATCGAGGTGTAAGAAAAATGTCATTTACAAAACATCGTGATTCTTAGATGTGAAACACCCTTGACATGGTCTGTTGGCATCTACAAAACAGTCAAAGTGTATGTTTTCTGTTCTAGGTAAGAACATTTACACCGAGTGTTATAGGCCGGGTAAATAATTTGAAAATAGTATTTCTGTCGAATGAAAAAAATTCGGCGTACATTTAAAAAATTTTCTGATGTAGAAATTATGTTTCTGCCAAACACATCCAAAGAGAAAGAGTTTTCTACTCGTGTGAGAAAAGCACTCGGGTGGATAAATTATATGAAGAGACGATTTGTCATCGGTTATTTAAAAAAATAAGACGATAGACGGTGTGCCTTGCTTTAGTGACACACAATGTGTTTAAACACGTTTCAAATTGTAGGTGTAATTATTTTAGTGACTTTAAGCAAGATGTATATTTGTTATTTTACAGTACGCATACAATCTACAGGATAGAAGGATGGGGATACAGTAAATACAACTATAAACTTTAAGAAAAGTTAACTTTCATTAGACTATTGTAAAGGGATCTTACAGTAGGCTAAATAAAAAGCACTACGTAATAAGGCTGAAGGGCAAACAACTGATGGAAAACACACGTTGGGGGGATACTGTCGGTTAAATATATTGTTTTAAATAAGGATTTAAATACAAAAGTAAGTATTTTTAATACAAAACATATAAAGTAGAACTACAGCCTGTTAGATGTACAGGCGGTCATTTTAATATTTTTGCTTTTAAATGGAGGTATTTTGGGACGGCTAATCAGAGGGCCTGCAAATGTCTTTCCTGCTCTGTGTCTGAAAGTACCGTAGATATGTGAAAGGTTTACGACCGTAGCAACGCACATAAATTACATCTCTAGGACGCGTGGGTCTTTCCTGAACCGTCTTTAATGGTTGAATACGATCAAGGGTTTTTCTTCTAAAAGATAAAACAACTTCATCTAAACTTCACAGTCTATACTGTGACAAACAAACGAACTCCTCAGCATAGATTTAAAGCAGAATCAATATTTTTAGCTTTATTTTTAAAACATACAGAAAGACTTTGGCATCATGTTTCATATTGTGTGTGTGTGTGTGTGTGTGTGTGTGTGTGTGTGTGTGTGTGAGAGAGAGAGAGAGAGAGAGAGAGTGTGTGTGTGTGTGAGGGAGAGAGAGGGAGATAGAGTGTGTGTGTGTGTGTGTGTGTGTGTGTGTGTGTGTGTGGGTGTGAGGGAGAGAGAGAGAGAGAGAGATGGTATGAAAACTTTGAAGATGGTGCTAAAAATAAGAACTTTAAAGAATCTAAAGTGATTAATGCATGACGTATCTAATATAATATAATCATATATATGATATGATATAATATGATATAAATAATTATTTATTATATAATATTATATAAAAATATAAAATATTTTAGGTAATATATATCATCATTTTGTTGAATTAAGAATCAACGGACATCAGATGTACTGGGGGTACTGATTATTAAAAAACATTACATTAATGTTAGCTTTGAAATAATGTACACCATTGACTTAGATCATGCGGTCTGGAACTCCACCCTCGCCTGCGCGGGGTGTGTGTGAAGCAGCCCCTCGGGTCTCACATACATTTCACTACGAGGACCTGTGAGATTCTGTTTATGATTTAATCATTTTTATTTTATTTTTTAAGTCGTATTATTTTATTTTGGGGGTATTTCATTCATGTTTGGACATCTCTCACCGGTCTAAAACTGTAAGGGATAATTTTTTATATGTATCATCAGAAATGTTTATTGTATATACTATGCTATCACATTTAAAATAAGTTATCTTTTTAAAAAAAGAAGAGTATGGTGTGTTTTATAAGTTTGATTAACTTAAATGTTGAATACTTTTTTTGTTTAATGAATTGCTTTAGGACGATGATGTCATTATATAATTATTTATTTTCATATTCTTTAACCCCTGGAGTCTGAGTGGGTTTTGGGGGACTGGAGATATTTTGGCATCCCTCAGACGTTGGTGTTTTTCATTATCCTAAAACGTATTAGTGGCTAAAAGTCTGAATATCCCATAATATGTGATCAGCATGATTGTACATGTCTGTAATTTTGAGAAGGCTGCGTTTATGATTAGTTTTTGTTTAAAATATGTTTAAAATGTGTTTGTATATGTTGTATAAGTATTGATTGAGTACATGATTAAAAGAAATGTATGATAAAATTATTTGTTTTGGTTTAGTAACATGTCTGTTACTGCGATGTGTTTTATAAAAACGATGAATACTTGTTTAAAATGTATGTTCCGCTTTAGTAACATGCCGTCATATATAATTTAATATTGTTTAAAATAGAGATAAGTCTCTTTTTAACTTGATATGTCCACGCGTATGTCCGCTTGTTTATATGGTTTATCAGAATACAAATTTCTATAGCGCCGTGGATATTATAGTGATATAACAAGGTACGTGTGGCTTATGATGAAATTTATAGGCTAGTCATAATTCAGATCGCTTAAAAGTGTACGTGCATGCAGCATTTTATTGTATGGTGGTACTGTAGCTGTACGGTTAAAATAAATAATTAAACAGCTTTTTGAAAAAGATATGATATAAAGATGGATATAAAAGGTTTTAAATATAATATAGAAAATGTCTTGCAACAAATAATGTGAAATGAATTTAACTGAATTGTGTCAATGACACGTCCGGGTTCCTCAATAGACCATATTCTTCATTCTGTTCAATTATATATTTTTCCCCGATCCTGGTAAAGTGTATATTTTTAGTGATGAACAAAACTAATGTAAATGTTTTGTTTTATATTGTTTGTGAATGTATAATGTGTTTATATTCATTAAAAGAAGAAAATAAGACTTGGAGACGAATGTGTGTACACAGGCATTAGAGGGAGAGAGAGGGAGAGAGAGAGAGAGAGAGAGGGGGGTACAAGAGATGCTAGCCGCGCACCAAACGTAATTCATAGGTGAACCGTCAGAAAACTGTCAAAATCATGGTACTCCCGCGTGAGATATGTTTGGTTTTAATAAAAAATGGCTTTGAAGATATTATGATTGGTTAGTAAATTCCGACGAGTGTGCACTGTGGCGTGCAAATGCAGACAGTGGGGACACAGAGGGTCAGGATCAAAGGTGTGTGAAAACATCACTTTTTCTGCTCTCTAAAAAAAAAAAAAAAAAAAAGGAAAAAAAAGATCTTGTTTTATCCGAAACAGTCGGTTTCAGTATATTTTTTATACAGTTTAATTTATAACCTTTTTTAAAAGAACGGAATGTTTTTTCAACCTTAGTTAAATTGTTTTTAGATTATGTATATTATATAAACTATATAATGTTTTATATATATATATATATATATATATATATATAAATGTGAAATAATTAAAATGTGTTTTAGATTATATAAATTATATAATTTTTTATATATATAAATGTGAAATAATTAAAATGTGTTTTCAACCTTTAATTATTTTTTAGAATTATATAAAATATAGAATGTATATATATATATATATATATATATATATATATATATATATATATATAAAATGTAGAACACACCGATCCCATTTATACACCGCTCATAAACGTAATGGGAGGGGGAGAAGCCGTATAACCACACGCATACACACACACACACACACGCACACACACACACACACACACACGTAACCGTATAACTGGGATAAACTTCAAACAAGCTAACTGACACAAACTTCAAACAACTGGCACAAACTTCAAACAAGCTAACTGACACACACACATAACCGTATAACTGTGATAAACTTCAAACAAGCTAACTGACACAGACTTCAAACAAGCTATCTGGCACACACTTCAAACAAACTAACGGTCAATAGGGTAAAACTTTCTGTCAAAAGCACATGATCGATGCGTGGGGAGTCTTTCATCTTCCGTTTAAACTAGCCGTCAAAACCATGATTTAGAACTAATTAGGTCAATAGGGTAAAACTTTCTGTCAAAACTACATGATTGATGCGTGGGGAGTCTTTCATATACCTTTATAATTTAAAACTAATTAGGTCAATAGGGTAAAACTTTCTGTCAAAACCACATGATCGATGCGTGGGAAGGTCATAGGTTAACCCTTGATCTCATTTGTTCCGCCCATCCATCATAAGGTTACCGGAAGTTCAACCTGTCAAAAGGTCAAAGGTCAAAGTCATAAATCATCTTGACAGGTAGTATAGAATACTTACTACTGCAGACCACCAACATTCTGAGTCTCAGTCTTTTAAAGAGACAAACAGAGACAGATCAACAATGCTCCAGCCTGTGAAAGTGAAACACTAACAGAAACAACAAGGCCTGAGTCTCTGGCCCGTGGGGGTGAGACATCAACAGACCATGACCTTGCGTCTCCATCTTTTGAGGCAGCAAGAGATGCAACTACTGTATGTTCTGAGCTTCCAGCCTGTGAGGAAAGCGATACCCTTTTTTAAATATCTGAAAGCACACTCTTAACATCATTTAGTCAGGCATTATAATATGATAATCAAGTCAGGCATTTAGTCAGGCATTATAATATGATAATCAAGCATGTAATTACTAAAGATATGATATAACTTTAGTAATTACAATTAAAACTTGATAACCATGTCAGAATGCACAGGTTGCTGTGATTTTACCAAGTTAGACATGTTCCTGGATCAACATCTTTTGATGATCCTGGATCAGCGTTATTGTCCAAAAATATCAATTTAACCCAATCCCTACCGCTAAATCTATCCCTACCCATAATTTATTCTGGTATTGGTGGGATAGGATAGCTGATATACAAGGGTGTAGAAGCATCTAACCCTGATTTTAAGCTTGTCATGATTCTGTAACCACTTACTGTTAATCTTTTATTTTGTCAAATAGCATCCAGCTCCCTGTTCCTGGTCTCATAACTCCTCTTTAATTATCCTTATTGGTTTCACCTGTCTCACTAACTATATAAGCGAGACTTACTTTTACCTCCTTGCCAGATTGTCTTATCAGCTCGTTGGTGACCAGTCCAGCCAGTTCCTGAATCTGATCCTTGAAGCCTGTGTGAACTCGACCCTGCCTGGAACCTGAATATTCTTTCCCTATCGAGAGGCAGTAAGTTTGACTCTGTTAATTTGCTGCTTTGGATTTGGATTGTCAGTTCATTGTGGATTGGGATTGGAAGAGGATAAAGGAAATTGGATTGATGTCTCTGCCTTCTACTTCTCTAGAACCCACTGGTAGACTCCTGTGTGGTACAGTGGACTGTCTCTGCCTGTCACTTGTTAGTGCAGGGTTTAATTCCCAAGCAGATCACTACATACAAATCAGAAGACCACCTAAACCCTGTCAGCTATACTGATCCAGACGTTCTCAGTAAGCAAATTCACTCCTGCTTGCTAGCCTCCAGACCTTCCTCTGATCTTCTATTCCCGTCACTGACCCATTGCTTACCTCACTGTAGCCACTTCCTTGCCTGGAGAATGTTCTTCAGCATCCTGAGAACATTAATATTAAAGACTGAAAAGAAACTTTTTTTTTTTTTTTACTTTTTTTTTCAAAGATTTGGTGTCTAACTGTATTTCTGGGTCCAGTGCTAATTATCTCACAAAGCCTAGAACAGATATTTCATGAAAAGTTCTCAATTCTGACAAGGATGTTGATCTAAGAACATGTTGTAGAGATACTTCACTGAACGCATATTAATCATTTTAACTGAACTTAGGACTGGTGGTGCTCTTCCGGTCATTCAGTGTTTCTGTAAAAAAACTGGTGTGTGTATACATATGAAACACTCTAAGGACTAATGAATATTAATTGGGTTGTGTTCGTTTGCTCAAACTGATTTGCTGAAATCAAAACAAGGAATAATTACAGGTGAGCACCAGCCAACGAGATTGCAGTTTGCACAGTTCTGCCTCCTACCAGAGAAAGTGGCAGTTCTTAAAAGCTGAATAATTCCAAAGGAATGCTGTGTTTGACAGGAAAATACAACTAAGAGTTTGTTTACGTGTAACATGTCAATTCTCTGTCCGCATGAGTGTGTATGAAACAAAGTGACAGCGCGTAGTGTACCTTCACATTAGAGTTTATGGAACATCAAATACAGGTGCATTGCACATCTATTCAGATTAACTAAAATAACACTGATCGCTTGATGTAGATTGAATTTAATTGAATTTAATTGAATTGAATTGATGTGGAGTAAAACTCTGAAGCGCTCCGTCAGAGAGTGTTCGGCAAATGAAAATATGTGTGCTAAATTATTACTTGGCCTCGAACTCACACACAAGTGAGTAAAATCTGAGAATTGATTAGCCATTGGCTAATATTATACATAATTTATTTGCCCAGAATGAAGATTTAGTTGCATATGTTAGTGATTTACTTGCAATGTAGAGGGTTGCACTTTATACAATAAACTGTCAAACAGGAAAATAATTTGTCAATAATGCAAGATGACAATAACAAATAGGTTTTTTTTTCAGTTAAAGTCAGTTCAAAGATGATTCAGTGATGTCGTCATTCCAATAGTGTCTGTGCAATCAATCCGACAATATTGCCAGAAATGTCCCTAATTAAGCAAACCAAAGGGAACAGTTGCAAGGAACCAAAACTCCATCTGTGACAGAAAGGTCAGATTGTGCAGAGGACTTGTCTGGTTTCCCGTGGTCTTGTCCCAGTGACCGTCTATTTGACGAGTTTTTCGCAGGAGATATTCAGGGCTGTAGAGGTTGTCTCTAGGTGCTGATCCATCATCTGTACTAATGAATGAATGATGCATTTATATATCACTTTATTGTGTATTTCTGTACACCCAAAGCACTTTACAATCATGTCTCTCTTCAACCCCTCACCAGTGTGCAGCATCCACCTGAATGATGCGACAGTAGCCACAGGACAACAGAGGAGAGGGAGTCATAGTGTCCCTATCACTGTACTGGGGCATTAGAACCCACACAGACCACAGGGTGAGCACCACCTGCTGGCCTCGCTAACATCTCTACCAGAGGCAACCTAGTTCTCTTTCAAGGGAACTACGTCCTCTAGGGGCCGCTATAAGGGGAAGCCTCGTCCTGACCTGTGTCTGAAGCATACATCGAAAAATCTCCAACTAGTTGGCCGGCTACAGCCTCTGATGTCACTACCGGCGCGACCATAAACAGGCACTGGGAGAACACACCATTCTCTTCGTCGTCTTCACTGACTGTTTTGTTTGAAGCGTGCATCTGTAAAAACTGGTAAGAGCAATCTTTCTCTGTATATCATGTCGACTACTAGCAAGCGTTTAGTGTTTAGCAATGTGTGCATCCGTGTCGGTGTTATTTGACACCCGATAACACGTGATCTTTGCGTCTTTTGTTTGGGTGAAGAGCATGCACGCGATGTCTCTGAGGAGGCAATCTGTGTGCATTGTGAGCGTTTTTCACGGAGTAGAATGAGCTCGTGAGAATACAGGTGGATCTGTTTGAATGTTTTAAAGAGGGATTTTCCCTTTTGCGCTCGTAATGGCGGCTGACGAGAGAGAGCCTCGGGAGCATGATGTTATATTTTTAACATATCTGATACTGAGGTTAGTGCTCTGCTGGGTTTTTACCCAGGTAAAAAACAGGAAATATAGGAGGATGGTGAAGAAGCTGAGGCTGAACCTTCTCAATTTCTTCTGCCCTGCGTATGTAGAGCTGTTAGAGGTTATGGATTGCGCGCAAAGGCAAAGTGGGACTTGCCATGAAAATGCAAGGTGACGCTGTCAGGCCACAAAAAAATAAAAAATAAAATAAACCCTCGATGAGCGTTATCTTTCTGACCATGGCCCTCCAGCTCAGGTGAGCTTTCCATTTCTGCATAAGCCCTGCCCGCGTGAGCCGCTTCCCGCTCGCGCTGTTCTGATTGTAGTTTACTAAAAGTTAATTAATTCTGAATGTGTCGCGTCTTGCATGTCCATCTATATTGCACCAAATGCACACTGCACTCCCTTGTGAAGCCGATAGGATGAATGGTTCTCGAAATAAAATAAAAATGCAAACGGACATACAGACACAGATTCCTGCCTTTATTAGAGAGAAAAATATGTTAATTACTACCGAAGCTTCTGAGCTCAAAAAATGGTACTCGGACCAGCCCTAAACCTTTTCCTCTTACAAGGCTATTCCTGAATTCAGTATTATTCTGGGGGCCGGATGGAAATCTTTGGCGGGCCGCCAGTTGACGTTCCATGATGTAGGTTGTCTACAAACCGAAAGGTTGGTGGTTCAATCCCTGGCTCCACCTGACCAAGTGTTGAGGTGTCCTTGAGCAAGACACCTAACCCCAGCTGCTCCTGATGGCGCCTTGAATGGCTGACACTGCAGTCGGTGTGTGAATGGGTGAATGTGAGGCAAATTGTAAAGTGCTTTGGATGGCCATGTGGTCTGTTGAAAGCGCTATATAAATGCAGTCCATTTACCATTTAAATGTATTTTTTTTTTTAATTTGATATAAAAATACATTAAATGAGTCCTGGAGCGATCTAGAAAAGTAATGGGTTGAAAGCCACATGTTTCATGAGTTTCTATTGCAAATCTGAATAATATATCATGAAAAATTATACTCCTGCAAGTATTTTTATGAGACTATGTCTACAACCCCCTCCCCCCAAATATAAAAAAATATATTTCCCGATAATATTGACGGCTTCTACAAACTATTTAGTCAGTAAACCTACCACTACATAGTTTTGTCAATTATTAAACACTAGAAAAATACGATAAGAATAATTGGAGTAAGAAAAATAAGAATAAGAAAATTGCCAATTACAGAAAATCATGAGATTGCTAGAAATGCTGCATTTTCAAATAAACTATCTTTCGCCTATCTTTCATTCTTTTTTCCGGTGGATCATCTCATTCTGTTTGTGACACTGTACACTGCAAAACCATGCCGTTTTTTTACTACCAAGATGCAGTTTCTGACCGTGAGTTATTCCATAACGGACACAAACAATTGTTGCTGAAGAACTGAAACGTAAACAAAGGAATTATGATCCATCTTACAACGTTATTGCTTCGTTGGACTAAACGTGCTTCATGAGATGTTGTTCAGTGGACCCTTACCTTTCTAACTAAACCGGGAGTTGCAGCTGTGGATGTGTTCATGACTCGTTATTACGACGGATCTGGGCCCGGTTTCCCGATAACGCTCACTCTTAGCGCGCTAAGAAGACCTCGAAAGATATATCTTACCAAAGTTGTTTATGTTTCTAAGTGTGTTCCCCGAAGTGTCCCTTAGGAAGCTTCTTACCACACTGCCTCTTATGTCCGATGTAACAAGAGTGCTGTCCAAAGTGAGGGTGCTGAATTAGTTGGCATCGATTGCTCATGAATCGATTTTCCACTTCACGCGAAGGTGCATATGTTCACACAATGTTTTGACGGTTAGACGAACCGGGGATCCTTTGCTAATCATCCACACTCCTTATCCCGTTGTGCCACTTGTGCCGCTTCTTGACATGGGTTTAACGACTCATAAAAATTATATTATACACTTTTATATTAATGGTAAGGCACTTTACAATCAGAATCGATTGGCAAGCAGCTGCAGTTTTCTGTTTAATGCGGTATTGATTGCAATTGGTTTATGTTTTAAATAAAAAGCAACATATCTACAATGAACACAGAGAGAGAGAGAGAGTTAGATACAGAATATGATGGGGAAGCAACGTAAAAAAGGTCACCAAGCCTCTCGTCAGAGGAAGTTGAAGTTTTGCCACCAGGTCGGAGATCACACCCCTATGGTCCACTATAACCTGCACGTTTATGGCCGTGTCTCCCTTTCGCGATGAGTAGCCTACGCCTGATCAATCACTGATGGATTGGCGATAGGAATGAGTGTGCCATCCACCAGGATGTAATCCCCGGCATGGCGCAGAAGGGCGTTGGTGACAGTCTGAACGCACCTCCACACCGAGGTCTTGATTAGGCCGTAGCCCTCTCCCTTAACCTCGATGAAGCTCTGTGTAGCAAAAAAATAAATAAATTAAAAATAAAAAAAAAAACCTTGCGCTGGACTTCAGGGCTTAAAGCAAAATTCTGCTGCATTAGACTGGCAAGCGCAGGTCTGAGAAGGTCCAACAGCTCCATAATGAGTTGTCTTGGGAGGCGAATTTTTTTTTAATATAGCCACGTCAGGAAAAATGTCAGAAGGGCTTAAGTTGGACTAATGGCTCCGTGTCCGGCTCCGTTTTCAATACAAGGACTCGTTGGATCGCTGCTATGCTCGCTTACTGGACACAACCATGATTACCCATTTATAGATCTTAGCCATTTAGAGCCTAATTGTTTGCCAGATTTTAATTATAAAAAATTGATCCCCAATTCGCTTTAATTACATTACGAAAAAGCCTAGGCTAATTACCACCATATTAGTTCTGATACCACATAAAGTCAACTTCATAAATAGACCTGTATCCATTGCGAACATAATTTATTATGAGTCTTAAAAAATAACAGAAAATAATTGTTGAGCCACAACATTGTCAACATAACATAGTTTGACTTGTAGCCTACCGCGCTGCGCTGATTTCTAAAGACTGCTGTACAGTAGCGTCTTGAGCTCAAACAACGCTAAGAGAGAGCTTACAAATGGTCCAGACCAACCTTACGAAAGTGTGACTTACAGAAGATATACTTAGCGTACGAACGTGTCGGGAATCATGCCATAAGGTTAAGAGAGAGGTTAAGGAATAGGTTAAGAACTACTTAGCGATAAGAACGTTTTGGGGAACCGGGCCCTGGTATGTACAGCGTTTCTAAGGTTCATGTTTTGATGTGTACTGCTTACACAAATGAAGCAAATGCAGTCTTTATAAGCTTTCCACTGAAAAACAGCGATCTGTCGTCGATGCTTTAGGCTTAGATCTTTATAATGATTCAAACAAAATCAGGCCAAACAGAGTTCATTTTGAGTTTGTTTCAGCAGTTCGAAACAGCTCACAGATGCAAACTCTCTGGCAGAGTTTTTTTGGGCTACTAAACACCCTTTGAGCCTCCATTGGTCCGAAGAGTCTTGGACTGACAAATAACTGAGATGGCACCATATACACACCTGTACAATCGTTTGAGCACAGACTTTAAGGATTCAGAGAATGCATTTAATTACTAGAATTAAATTGCACTGAAGCTCGGTGAATGAAAGGAAAAAGTAAATGTATAGGGTAGGCTAGCAAGTACCAAATGTGTTTCAAATGTTACACCATACTGCTGCTGTTTTTGTTCTTTCAATAAGCAAATTTAAAGTGTATACAATAAATGAAATGCAAATGAACATACAATAATAAACCTTTGTTTTTATCAGAAGTAAATCATGACACCACATAAAATATAAAAAGGTGTAACAATTTATCATTTAAAATAAATGAACACTAATAAAATAAAGTAACAGACTGACTCCAATTGTTTTTTTGTTTTTTTTCACATCATGATTAAGACATTTATACTTCCCATAAAGGACTGATTATGGAAATGGAATGGTCCTTTTGTATTGCAAACATGATACTTGAAAACATTAGAATGGCTACACTGATATGCAAATAAGGCATTAAAGGGTTAATTCAACCAAAAATGAAAATTAGACTGTATTTTACTTACCCTCAAAGAACCTTCTAGGTGTATATGAAATACGTTTGAATGTGGATACTTACAAAAACACATGGATTTGGTACAGGAGGCCTTTATTCACCCCCTAGAGCTGTGTGCAGAATGTTTTATTATGGATGCACGTGTTTTATTTGATGACTTGTTGACTGTTCAACTGCAACACTCGCTGACTGCAATGATAGACCTTGGAATAGCCAAGGACAATTTTTTGTATAACTCCGACTGGATTTGTCTGAAAGAAGAAAGTCATATAAACATATTTGAGGGGGACTAAAACACAAGCAAATTTTTGGTTGAACTAACCCTTTAAATAATTTAAATGTGGTCATTTGCATACATTTGACACAATGCATTGCAGATGAATAGGTTAAACAAATAACTAAAGCATTTCACCACATAATTTCCCCAGTTTTTAGTTAATGACTTACATTCAGAGTCTTTTCCCTTTAAATGATATGTTTAAATATGCAGATAGCTTGTTTTGGTTAATTTTGAAGAAACCTACACAAGCAAACAGACGAGGCTAGTAGGATTAAAACAAACACCTTAATGTGTATTTTGAAAAATGTCCTTTCCATTAGAGCAAAAGAAGACATGGATGCAAAATAGACCAAGATATAAAAATTGAACAGTACATGAAGTGTTCTGCCTTAAACAATAACTTCATAATTTTTGATCTCAGACTCCTCAACTAATAACTATCAATTCTATTGCTATGTTGTATGCTTAAACTCTTAACAACCTTCCCTCAAATGTGAAACAAAGTTCTTGTCACCATCAGTTTGTGTGTGTGTTTGTGTGAGCATAGTACAGTAAGTGTAATTATACAACATTGTGAATGTATTATTGTGTAGACATCTGTTTAATAAAAATTAAACTACATGAAGCAATTGGCTGAGTGTGAGGAAATAAAAAATAAAAAATAGGTAAGTCAGAGTTGTTAATATATTTAACATTTTGTTTAGAATTTTATATATATATATATATATATATATATATATATATATATATATATATATATATATGAGAAGTGCCCTTTTTTTTCACTTAAGCCACTACCCCCCAAAATGTCTGTGCACATCCCTGATGACGTAGGACCACCATTTAGGTGCCATGACCATAGAAATCACCACAATTGTTTTGCATTGGTAATCTTTCATCTGGGACAGGCCAAAATCTTGTTTACTGGGCATAAATTCTGAGGACTTGATTAGATGAATCAAGTGAGTTTTATTCGGTTTGAACCTAAACTCTGCAGGGCTGTGGCATTTTGAGTTTTGCACCCCTGCAGTACTAAAATAAAGTAAAATGTGGTGACATGAGTAAAAGCCAGAAAGAAAATGTCATTTTAATGAAGAAGTCACACATTTTTCCAACAGATAACATAGAAATTATAATTTGGTAATACTGTGATCATACAGTAATTCTCTTTAAAAACTGAACCAGTTTCATTATTTAACTGAAAAGACAATTAATAATTTGGTATAAATTTCAATCTGTTCCAGACAGTTACAGTACAGCTTTAGAAGGCTTTGAATAAAGGGTGTTACATTAACTACTTTTATGATAGGTTTTTATGACATGAGTAAGAGTTGAGAGTTGACATTTCTGGTTGAAATATTTCTTTCTATTTCAAAATAAAGCATGTGAAATGTGACCCTGAAGTGTGCTCTGCTAAATGGAAAACAGAAAAACGTTTTGCCATTATTCTTTTCTCCACTAGATGTCAGCACATGTCTTTGGTGTAAGAGGGAAAACATTTTTTAGCCACAGTTGAGTTAAAGACTCAAGAGATGGGAATTTTGAAGACTCAACAACTCTTGATTATTTAAAATCCAGTGATCTAGGTTGTGTGTACAACTTTTGTAAATTATCATTAATTATAACTGTTATAAAGATGTTTGTGGATAATAATTTTTGTATAATATGAATAAATATGAATAAAAACAAAGTAACAGAAACGTTACGCCCAGGTGGGGCCATGCACAGTTTTGAAACACGCTGCATCTGCATCCAGCTACCACTGATCAGAGCGTGAGTATATTAAGGCAGCAGCTGCAATGCATACCAGTTCTTTGTTTCAGATCTGAGCGACAACATCATTTATTGAGCTATGAGTTCAATGTGCTCTTGGAAGCTTTTGGTGTTGGAGGGAACAGCGTTTCAGCGGTGGTCGTTCCTGTGTCGAGTGGGTTGCGCACTTCAGGTTGCACTACCCCCTGTTGTGCTGCAAGCGGCTATTCTCCTCACTGGTTCTCAGAGCCAAGCCTTTCTTCCCTGAAGTGCATGAAGAGCTCACCGGGTTGTGGATGGCACATTTTACTGCCAGAAACCAGCCTGAAGGTTCCTCTTCCCTTACCACCCTTGACGGTGGTGCAGTGAGGTTGTATACAGGGCTCCCCCAAGGTGGAGCGGTCAGTTTCGATGCAGTTATGTCCTAATACTGCCTCCACTCGGCAGGCCAAACTGTGCCTCCCCTCCCTGGTCTGTTAGGTACTCACCTGGCCTGTCTGGCAATGCTTATACAGTCTGTGGAGAAGCTACCTCCACCTTACACGCTACGGCGTTACTGCAGCTGCACCAAGCCAAGGCACTGAAGGACCTGCACGAGGCTGGTCACGACCCAGAATCTCTCAAAACTCTGTACCACTACTGAACTCATGCTACGAGTGACAAAGGTCAGTGTGCAGTCTCTGGACAGTGCAATATCCACTATGGTGGTCCAGGAGCACCAAAAGTGGTTGTGTCTGGTCGGTCAATATGAGGGATGCAGACAAAGTTTGTTTCTTAATGCCCCTGTGTCCCAGACCGGCCTCTTCGGCAACACGGTCAAGAGCCTGCCGCAGTAGCTCTTGGCTGCACAGAAGCAGACTGAAGTGGTTCGTAGCACCCCATGCTGGTGGACAGCTGCTTCCTCCCGTCCACTGTCCACAGCGCCCCAGCCTGTTCTTTACTGAGGGCCGCCCCCTCCCTCTGCCAATCCTGTGGAATCGGGTGAGCCTCGCACCCACACTCACACCCCTCTCTGACCCACTCACAAGTCACCCTAATTGGGAAACTGTGTTCCACCTCGGTGCCCCACTGTGAGTACAGCTGTGGTTCCGCTAGTCCTGCTTGTATGGTTTCTAGGCATCTGGTCAGCGCTACCCAGCCCATTTTCGCTGGCTTCTGTGGTCCATCAGCCACAGCTATGTGATTCAGTTCACCCGGTATCCCCCCAAGTTCAGCGGTATCAGCTTCAGTACAATGAAAGTGGCCGATGCCCCTGTTCTGCGGGCAGAAATCACAGTCCTACTGGCAAAGGACTCGATAGAGCCAGTCCCTCTAGCCGATATGAGGTCAGGGTTTTACAGCCCTTACTTCATTGTACCCAAGAAAGGCGCTCTGTTACGGCCAGTCTTGGATCTACGAGTTTTGAGCTGGGCCCTTCATCGTTTACAGTTCAAAATGTTGACGCAGAAACTCATCTTCAAGTGCGTCCATCCCCGAGATTGGTTTGCAGCGATCGACCTGAAGGATGCTTACTTTCATGTGTCGATCCTTCTGCTTCACAGACCATTTCTGCGGTTCGCATTAAAGGAGCATTCTAGTATCAGTGCCCATCAAAATAATGTAAATAATGTAGTTTATCATTTAGTTTATTTAAAAGCACATAAACAATATACCCTTTAGAAATGCTAGTTATGTGATGTTCATTTATATATTTCAACACGACACAATACCAGTCAATACTATTTTGCTAAAGCAGTAATATTGTTTAATATTTTTACTATTTAAAATAACTGCTTTCTATTTGAATATATTTTACAATTTAATTTATTCCTGTGATCAAAGCTAAATTTTCTATATGGCATTCAAAAGCTTGGAGTCAGTGTATATAGAAATTTTAACTTTTATTTAAAAGTTTTTACAAGCGGAGCTTCTCAAAGTTGGGAATAATCATTTGAGAGCTGTGGTCCTCAGTTGGGCAGATAAAAAGCTAAACATGCTGGCACTTGAGTGTCAAATGCACATGCACCAACGCCGAGAAAAAATAGGCCCTTTTAGGGCTGCAGCATCCGCAGCATCAGGCCCAATTTGGACTTAATCCAGCCCTGAAGGTGGCACATTGCCAATGCAATTTGCCTATAATGAGTTCACAGCTGTGCGGAAATTTCAGTCTTTGGCTTCAGCATCACATTTGCATATGCCGTACTACTAGAAGTCGTGATTGATTGACAGCAAATTTCAAATATCAAATGGAACGATAAAATAACGTTATTAGCCGGTTGATGGCCATTTCAAATTTTCGATTTTGTTCGGAACTATAAAATTTGATTTCGTTTCTGGTTCTGTTCCTGTCAAAATTTTGTTCGTTTCCGGTTTTCATTTTCATTCCTTTAAACGGTTCAGAGCCCTGTTTACAAACAATGCTGTTTCTTCAATTTTAGAAAATAGTAGAACATCAGAATATTAGAAGGATTTCTGAAGGATCGTGTGACTGAATTCAGCTTTAATTGTTTCTAATAAACTGTTTAACTACACTCACAAGTGAATCTCTAATTATTTTGTGGGATTATTAAATATATTCAAAATAAACTACAAACATAAAAATATATACATTTATTTTGTCCTCACATTCTTTTTTTAACTCTTCCTTCTCAGTCACACACCTGATTGAAAAGCTCATTATGCAGCTCATTATGCGGGTCTTTGTCTTCTCAGGTGTAAATCACAATAATATTCATGATAGTTGATGCCTACTCGCATATGCCCTTTGAAAACAAAAAGTGTCTTAAATTAAATCAATCTATTGTTTTCTGTGAGTGAGTAAACAAGATGATTTTCACATCATTTTCAAGCAAACATTCTAGGCTACAAGCTTTAAGTTTGACAGTCTTGTGAACAAATATTTTCTATGTGTTTTATGACCTTATTTCAGTGACTTCAAAATTTTTGTTTTTCTCAAACCCAACTTTACCCAATAACTATATATTTCTAATGGTGCAATTAATGGTGTTAATTTTTAATACTATGTTGGTTACTTCATATGCTCTGACAAAATTTGAACACAGTGTAAAATGCCAGAGTTGCAATACCATCAGTTTAACCAATTAGAAATGAACCCCATGAACTTGGAAATTTGTGCAGAAATCCACAACTCAGATTTTACAGATGTATCTTAGATAGAAGTTTTTGAATCCCCAGAACATGGTGGCATCTGTAGGGAGATGTATACAATTAATGATAAACATAAAAAAACAAAACACATCAAACAGTCAAATTTCCTACATAACATAAAACCTGTTGAGCAAACATTTGCTAGTATAAGTGTGTAATGCATGGTAAATTATTCTCACTCTTGATAAATGTACATTTACAGAAAAACATGATTATTGTTTGGAGTGCCTTGGGGAAGAGCATGCTATTGCTGCTCTTGAATATGCTATGTGTGTGAGCGCTGTGAGTTATTTCCTATCGGAGTGCTCATTTCGAGGCTTGTGCTCTTTCGAGAGGGGTGAGCCTTGGTGTCCTCATTAGGATTGTGGGGCTCGTGCGTCAAGCTGGCTGAGAGACGAGAAAAGCATGAGTCTCCTTTATCACTCACACTCTCCCCAGATAGCAAATTCCCTGCCCCCACTGCTGAAGCGCACCCCAGCACTTCTTCAGAACAAGACGAGGACATGGGTTCTCTTGCCTCCAGCGATATGGAGACCGAGAGCACCGCTTCTGAGCACTCCTCATGCAACAACAAAGTGTTTGGGGAGTTACTTGAGGTAGTGACTAACGCGGTTGCCAGGCTTAAGTTAGACTGGCCACAGGAGCAAGAGAAATTTACCTGTTAACCAGACCTCCCATTAATGGGAGTCACAGCTGTAAGTGCCCTACCTAATTTAAAATTGCAACAGTTCCTTCCTTATGTTTGTTACACACTTAATTTTGGTGTCTTTGGAAGAAGACACTTTGGGCTTTATTTTTTATCAACCAGAGTTGATAATCCTCAAAAATATTAAAAGTCATAGAGACTAAAGCGCATTTTTATATAAAAATACATAAAATCAGTACTGGAGCAATCTAGAAAAGTAATGGGTTGAAAGTCACGTCTCATGGTGTCGTTTCAAATCTGAAGAAGATAACATGAAAAATGAGATTCCTGCAGCCATTTTTCAGACTACGTCTAGTCCCCCACAAATATAAAAAAATTACCAACTGTATTGAAGGGTTCTACAAACTATTTTAGTCATTAAACATACCACTGTATATATTTTTTTTTTCAAATTCCAATCATTAAACAATAGACAGAAACTTAGACATCATACAAGTGATTTATTTGTGCACTAGAAAAATACAATAAGAACAATTTGAGTAATAAAAATAATTAATTAATTAAAAATATATATTTAACTATGTATGCCAGTAACAGTACATCCTGAGACTGATGGAAATTAAGAATTTACAATGAATTCTGGTCATATAGTCAATTATCACGTCCTGATGGCCAGTTATAGAGGTATGGTAATCATAGAGATGTGCCATGAAGTCAATAATCACACTCTATTCATATAAACGACGTTCACATTGATAGCTGTGATTACACCATAATTGCATGCTGATTTGCGCTCAAACAGATGTAATCATGCAGATGCAGCCACATTCAACATAAAACACACTCACACATATATGCAAAATGTTAAAAAATAAAACAAATAAAGAAAAAGCCGATCGCTAAGTTACACCTCCATCAGATGACTGGTGCACAAGTATTCTATCTTTTGACTCTTTTTTGTGACCCTGCGCTACAAAACCATGTCGTTCTTTACTACCAAGATAGAGTTTTCTGAGCATTGAGTTATTCCATAATGGACACAAACAATACTGTCGCCGAAGATCTGACATGTAAACGAAGGATCATCCATATTACAACGTCATTGATTCGTTGGACTGAACGTGCTCTATGAGATGTCGTTCAGTGAACCCTTACCTTCCTAACTAAACCGGGATTTAAAGCTGTTGATGTGTTCATGACTCGCTATTACGACAAATCTGGTATTTAATGCATTGTTATTCTTCATGTTTTGATCTGTACTGCTTACATAAATTTACATAAATGTTTGAGGCTTAGATCTTTATAATGATATATAGTTTGTCAAGATTAATTTTGTTCCGTTTCATTTAATCTATTCATAAACATTGACACATGCAAACAAGGACAGTTCAGTATGCCGGCGTCCAGGTGCGCGTAAAAAGGTTAAATTATTTTTGTCGGGTAGCCAATGCGAGTGATCCCAACATTGATCTCTCCCCCTTTTCTCAGATCTCCATGAGGAGTTACCTTATTCATGGAGTAAGCCTTATTCCTCACGTATCACTGTTCCCACGACATCAATTTATGAAACTATAATGGGTGCTAAAGCGCAGGTGTGTGACGATGCCTCAGGTCAAGTAGATGATCGTGGGCTATCTCTCCACTCTGAGTTTGTCGTCGTCGAGGCCATTCTTATTGCTAGGGCTCCCTCTACTAGAAGAAGTTATGGCTTCAAATGGTACATTTAAAAAAAAATGGTGTATGGCACACCATGTCTATGTGGCCGCCATTTTGGCTTGCCATGCTCTGATTGATGGGAAAGCCCCCTTTAGTTCCCCACTTCATTTGTGGAGCCAAGCGGTTGAGGTCACCCACTAGAGCGACAGTCCCTTTGTGGGACTTAGCTATAGTGCTTATGGTTCCGGTTGACAGGCTGTCAGATTTCTGACCCTAAATATGATTTTTCTACTGTCTATTCCTTCTCTGAAGAGAACTGGGGATCTGCAGGCTCTTGTCTGGTCATTCTTGAAGCATTCTGCCCTTCGTCATTTACGACAATGGAGCAGAAAAGACTTCACTTACTGTGTCCAGTATTTACTTGTGGTGGTTACAAAAATATATAAAGTATAAAAATATATAAAAATAAATATAATGAATAATAATTAGTCATTAGAATATGTTTTATTGTCATTGAAAAAAATAAACTAAATGCCGTTAATGCATAGTGTATTATTTTGGATGATTGTGATTGGTATTCCTTACCTAGTATGGATGATCGATTATTTGATTTCTTTTGCCTTGGGACTTTCACCTGCTGGGGGAGGGGGCACGCTGCTCAGACAATACAGAGACTCTTATTGCAGAGATATTGCAGCAGCTCTGTGTCCTGTGTCTTTTATTGACTGTATATCTCCCCTAACCAGGTATGATGTTAGTAAATTGTAGTGGAAATACACTTTATGTAAGTCAAGGCTGTAAAAAAATGGCAAGTGTCATTGTTTGAAGTGTATGCATTGTGTATTTATGTTAAAAAGTTTGGTTCAAGTTTACCGCATGTGTATCACGTGTACAACTGATGAATGCTAAACTGATGGCAGAGACCATGTGGTCATAGAAAGGTGAAAACTGAGTGAATGAATACCATACTGGTGTTTTTGAGAACTAATTTAACAATTAAGCTACAGGTGACAGTGCTTAAAGAAAATTAATCTGTTGGTTCATAAGAGAAAGTGTAATATGTGTTCATACTAATGGTGTAGAAAGAGATAATTAGTTTTGCTGACATGCTATAATTCTTGAGATAATTTAAGAAGTTTAAAAGAGTTGAAGATATAGTAAATGATACATATGTTTACAATGTAGAGTGTCACATGTTAATATTGTATGGAATATACAGTAATGTGTAATTCTGGTTTCTATTGAAATTATTTGTTTAATTGATGGAAACAATACCTGTTGAGAAGCTGTATGCGAGTAATTCTATGTATTTTTTCCATATATTGTTTTTCTCTAAAAGAGATATGTTGTTATACGTTTTATATGACATATAAGAATGCATAATTATTTTCAGCAATGTCAGACAATACAGAGACTCAGAAGATATTGCAGCAGCTCCGTGTCCTGTGTCTTTTATTGACTGTATATCTCCCCTAACCAGGCGGTTAGAGTACTACATACTCTTCAGATTTAAATCCACTGCACCAGCCAGTGGAGTAAATTAAAGCAGCTTGGGGGTGGCTGCCACTAAGCAAATTATGTCACATTGGGTGAGGGATGCTATTGCCCTAGCCTACAAGGCGTGTGGTCAAGCTTCACCACTAGGAGTATGGGCCCATTCAGCCATGGGGGTTGCATCTTCTATAGCTTTGGCAAGAGGTGTCCCCTTGCAGCAAGTGTGTGATGTGGTAGGTTGGTCCTCTCCCCACACACTTGTCAGATTCTATAGTTTGGATGTGCTCCGGGCTCGCATGTCCTTGAGTCAACATCCCTTAGGCATGTCTGAGACCTTTTTCAATGTTTGTGCGCACACACGCTAAATAACCTTGGGGGTCCAGACACTTCCAGTGCGGCGGCATTGGTATTCTCATTCCCATTAGCATTTGATATGCAGCATCGAGAGTAGCTTTTGATAGGAAGCCTCTCGGGTTACTTGGTTATTTAAGCTGCAACCGGTCGAACAAAGAATGTTCACATTAGCGTTTGATACGCAGCATCTCGTTCCCACTTTTCCAGGGAACAGGGTTACAGTCAAGTAACCTGAGATTTTGAATTCAGTGCTGTAATGTAACGAAGTAATTATACTTTGTTACAGTACTTAATTATTTTTTGGGAGTATCTGTACTTTACTTGAGTCTTTATAATTCAACATTTACATTTACTCCATTACATTTCCTAATCTAATTAAAATGTTTTAACCACAAAATAATCAGAAGTCGGAAGAACACAATCAGTGGTCTGGCACTTGCAAGTTAGATAGAGTATGGATTACCTCAAGGCTCAGTACTAGGGCCGTTACTTTTCATGATTTACGTGTTTTGCTGCAGCCTGGAATTTAACTACTGGTTTCGTCTGGTCAGAGGAGAACTGTCCCCCAACTGAGCCTGGTTTCTCCCAAGGTTTTTTCTCCATTCTGTCAAAGATGGACTTTCGGTTCCTTGCCGCTGTCACCTCTGGCTTGCTTAGTTGGGGTCACTTCATCTACAGTGATATCTTTGACTTGATTGCAAATAAATGCACAGACACAATTTAAACTGAACAGAGATGACATAACTGAATTCGATGATGAACTGCCTTTAATGTCATTTTGCATTATTGATACACTGTTTTCCTAATGAATGTTGTTCATTTGCTTTGACGCAATGTATTTTGTTTAAAGCGCTATATAAATAAAGGTGACTTGACTTTACTTGACTTGACGTGTTAATCCCGGGAGATATCATCAGGAAACTCTGTTAGCTTTCACTATTATGCTGATGATATTTATTTGCAGCCCGGTGAAACATACCAATAAAAAAAAATTTACAGAATACATAGTCAACATTTGAAAACTGGATGACGAGTCATTTTTACTGTTAAATTCTGAAGAAAAAAAAACAGAGGTGTTAATTATCATACCTAAAACCTCTGAATGTAATAACCTAGAACAATGTCTAAGAATTTATGGCTGCTCTGTCAATTCTTCGTCATCAGTTAGGAACCTAGGTGTGCTATTTGATGGCAATCTTTCTTTTAAAAGCCATGTTTCTAGTATTTATAAAATATTCAAAAATATATAAAAATTATGACCAATGGTCTCTATGCTCTATTTCTCTCAGAAATTTTAAATCATGCGTTCATGACCTCAAGGTTAGAATATTGTAATTCTTTATTGGGTGGTTATTCTGCATGCTTAATAAACAAACTCCAGCTGGAGTTGCTTGACTTGATTGTACAATTACTATTTACACTGAGCTAAGCTGGATGATGACATCACTGAATTCAATGATGAACTGCCTTTGACTGAAATTTGAGTGTTTACTATTTTAATTTTGCATTATTGATAGACTATTTTCCTATTTAATACTGTAAAGTTGCTTTGACACAATCTGTATTGTTGAAATTGCTATTATAAATAAAGGTGACATGACTTAATCTATATCACACAAGGAGTCCCGTTTTTTCTGTAGATATCAATGATAATGCTTATAATAATAATTTTTATACATGTTCACTAAAGCAATAAGTGACTTACATTTTAACAGTAATATTGTTTATTTTTTGCAAAATTTTGCCAACAAAAATAGTTCCAAACTAAGATTACACGCACTGTTTTACGTCTCTGAGCCATGGACAGTGTTTACTTGTTGAATGAATCAGCTTTCTGAACGAATCCGTTGATAAAAATGATTCAGTGATTCACTCATTAACACAGTCAAATGCTTTGTTTCTGAATGAATTACCCGTTAAAAAATGAAATTAGTTAAATCTCAATGACTCACTGTGACAGTGACAGTGACATTCAAATGCAGAGGTGCCTGACAGTATTGCCCATACCTACACATTATCATAGAAACAAAGCTTGAGCTTAAAAAGCCAGATGGTCAGGAAGAGCATAAAAGGTTATTATCTCAAACATCCCTGATTTTCCTGATTTGATCTTCTTGTATATGTCAGCCTTATTACCTCGAAATGTAAAACACAATGGGTCTCATTCATGAAACATTCGTAAATATATGAGTAAATATGGGAGTGATTTGCGCGTAAAGAGACCTTCCCGAAAACTCTTCTCCTGATTCACAAATACTTCGTAAACGTCAGATGTGATAGTGAAATGTGTGTGTGTGTTAATGAATTCCAATCAGTCGTAAATGGGACGCGCGTGCACGCTCATTCTCAATTACCATAAATCCCGCCCATTAAATCCGACAGACAACTATATATGAGCATCATATTATGACACCAAATGAAGGATTTCAACGTGTCTTCTCAAAAGCGAATGAAAAATAACAATTTCTCAGCTGCAGAAATTGAAGTTTTATTATCAGAAGTTCATTCAAAACGCCACATTTTATTTTCAAGCGTACATAGTGGCGTACTATCAGGTCCTAAAAAAAGGAAGCTAGGCAGCATATTACAGATGCTGTTAATGGAGTTTCTTCTGTTAATCGAACAGTCCCAGAAGTGAAAAGAAAATGGTTCGACATGAAGCTTGACAGCAAAAAAACAAATTAGTTCACTTCGAAAAAATCGTATTCAAACTGGAGGAGGACCACCATCATCATCGAGCATATCTACATACTATAGGCTACTCTCGTAATAAAAGTAAAAAGAAAAACCGTATGTAATTACTTTATATAATATTTTTTTTTTCAAAATGCTGTGTAAATATGTACCCCATTAAATTAAAATGCAGCAGTATTAATGAGCAAAATGTTCAGATGTTAAACGCACTATTTACGCGTAGCTGGGAGCAGGTGTAGATTTCTTTCGTACCAACTAACATTTGGAAAATACGAACATTTTAATGAATCCGAAATTTTACGCCAGAACCACTTTACACATGATTTACACAAAAATTCGTTCTGCTCGTGTTTCATGAATGAGACCCAATGTACATAACTTTTTTGTTTATATACTATTACATTGGAACCTAGATTTAACATTTTATAAATTTGTAATCCCACACGTGAAAGATGGACATCGCATCGTTTTCATATGGATTACTTTATCACAGAAAATTTGTTTTGGGTAGCACTTGCTTAGTTTAAAAGTAGACAGTCAGGCATTCTATAGATATATCTCTCATGTCTCTTTGTTGAGTATTTGCTGAGTTAGTTCTTTTTAATGACGCATTTCTAAGACAGACAGACAATAGTACAGTACCACAAGGCAGGCAGGGTCAGAGTAGGTAGGCAGCTATCAATCGTTTATGTGAAAACGGTCCAGGTAATCAAAAGGAGATCAGACACAGGTAAAACGCTCAGAAATATATGCAGGGAAAAACAAGTCTTTGCAATGAGAACAGTGAAGGCTCATCCTTAAATAGGCCAGTCAATGGAAAACACCTGTGCAGGTGATTAGTCTCAGGTACGGGGCATTGTGGGAACTGAAGTCTGAAAAGCTGACTAGTACTTCATTGATGTTTCCCTCTGGTGATGATCGGAAGGAGCCACAGAGGCTGAATTTGTGACAGAACCCCCACTTTGAGTGGCTCCAGTCGCGAAGAGGCTGATGATGCTGGGGTCTTCCACAAGGACTCGGGGCAGATCTATCCGTGTGGTCTCTGTGATAGTCTGTGGTGAGAGAAGGGTCCAGAATATCCTCTGCACTGACCCATTACAGTTCTTCCAGACCATACACCTACCAATCCACTAGATACTGGATCACTCTGCCCCAGCGACGAGAGTCCAAAATCTCCTGGACTCGATATGTGTCCTCGCCATCGATGTTGACAGGAGGGGCCCTCTGGTCACTAGCCTCCTCGTGGTCCTCCCATCCTCCCGGACTGCCAGAGGGCTTGAGCAGATAAACATGGAAAGTGGGTGAGATATGGTAAATGGAAGGTGGAGCCAAATGGAAAGAAACAGTAGTTATTTGTCTATGAATCTTGAATGGACCCACATACCTGGGACTGAGCTTCTTGCTAGGTAACTGGAGATGGAGATCCCGGGTGGACAGCCAAACCCACTGACCCGGCTGAAAGTTGGGATTTGTGCGCCGATGGCGATCATCTTGTTCTCTAGTATGAAGAACTGCTTTTCGAAGATGTACATGAGCCTCGTTCCATGTCTCCTCACTTCGTTGTTGCCATGAGTTAATAGCCGGAAGTTCTGAAGGTTCATGGGAATATAGGTTGTTGGAAACCCAGGACACACTGGAAAGGAGTGATGCCATTTGCAGGTTTGCGGTGTGAGTTCTGAGTACTTGGTCCATAAGAGATAGCAGCTCCAGTCTGACTGATTTCAATGGCAGTATGAGTGGAGGAATCGAGTGAGTTCTTGATTAAGCCATTCCACCTGACCGTTTGACTGAGGATGGTATCCAGAAGTGGGGCTGACATTGATGTTGAGCTTCTAGCAGAAGGATGACCATATTCGGGAGGTATATTGAGGGCCCTGATCGGATACCACGTCCTCAGGAAGACTTGAATATGTTGCAGAGGACCTCAGTTGTCTCAAGAGCCGTGGGTAGCTTGGGTAAAGGGATCAGGTGGCAGGCTTTGGAGAAGCAATCTATGATGGTGAGGATGGTAGTGTGACCCTGTGAGACTGGCAGATCTTTTACAAAGTCAATGGCTATGTGAGACCAGGGCCGTTGTGGGATCGGTAGAGGTTGTAGGAGAACAGAAGGCAGTTGATGGGATGATTTAGTTATGTTGCACGTCGAGCAGTCTCTGATGAAGGTGATCATGTCAGCTTGTAGAGTAGGCCACTAGAAGTGATTATTTAATAAATGAAGTGTGGCTGCAATACCTGGGTGTCCGGAGCTGAGAGTTGAGTGAACTAGCTGAAAGACTCTTTGTCGTAGGACTTGAGGCATGAAGGTGAGGTTAGGTGGGGTCCGTGATCCGTGATCTCCATCATGATGTCCCAATAGATAGGTGCGAGAATGATGGTAGATGGAAGCTTGGCTGGGAGAAAGTGTAGGTGATTCATAGAGTCAGGAGAAAGTGTCCACTTTGTTGTTTTGAGAGCATGAATGGTAGGATTATTCTGAAGTCAAATCTAGTAAAGAACAGTGACCACCTTGCCTGTCATTGATTGAGTCTCTTGGCTGATTTAAGATACTCCATATGCGGTGATCAGCGAGTACAACAAAAGGTGTATTTGGCTCCCTCAAGCCAGTGTCGCCACTCCTCGAAGGCGACCTTTATGGCCAGAAGTTCTCTGTTGCCCACATTGTAGTTCTGCTCGGTGGGACTGAGTTTGCGGGAATAGAAGGTGCAGGTATAAAGTTTAGGTGGGTTACCCTGTTGTTGTGAAAGAACTGCCCCAATGCCCGTGCTTGATGTGTCTACTTCTACAATGGGATGGTACAAGATAGGTGCAGTAGTAAACATCTCCTTGAGGGTCTCGAAGGCGGATTGAGCTGCTGAATACCATTTACGGTGCTGGCTACCCTTTTAAACCATTGAAGTCATTGGAGCTGCTACGGTATTGAAGTTGCGAATTAATCTCCGATGGAAGTTGGCGAATCCTAGAAAGCATTGCAGTTCCTTTAAGGTGGCTGGTAGAGACCAGTTGACAACAGCGTGAACGTTCTTGTCATCTATGGCTACCCCTTCCGAACAGTACCCGAGGAATGATACAGTCTCCTGGTGGAACTCACACTTTTTAGCTTTGGCATATAGCTGGCGGTTGATGATATGTTGTAAGACTGCCTGAACCTGCTTGACATGCTCCTCGTATGACTCTGAGGAGATTAAGATGTCATCTATGTAGACAATAACGCAGCAATTTAATATGTCCCTGAACACATCATTGATGAAGGCCTGATATACTGCCGGACTGTTCGCAAGTCCAAATGGCATAACCTGATACTCAAAGTGCCCAGTAGTAGTAGAGAATGCAGTCTTTCATTCATCGCCCTCTCAGATGTGACTGAGACTGTAAGTCAAGTCTGAATTAATTTCTATAGCACATTTAAAAGCAACATAGTTACGCCAAAGTGCTGTACAACAAAACACAATATATAAAAAACAATAAAAAAAAAAAAATAAAAATAAAAAATAAATAAATATATATATAAAAAATTATATATATATGCATTATAAAAAAAACACCTTAAAATATAATCAGAGCAAACTGACATCAAAACCTTAAACTGACATAAATCAAATGCCAGAGAAAACAAATAAGATTTGAGAACAGACTTAAAACTGGCTAGTGATGGAGCAAGTCTCACATTTACAGGCAAAATATTAGGAGCTGCAGCTGATAAAGCCTCACTACCTTTTGTTTTATAGCGACAACGTGGGACAGTTAAGAGAAGCTGATTACTAGATAATCCAGTAAGGAGCCTCGATGCTGTATTTTGAACAATTTGCAGACAAGAAATCGTTGTTTGAGGCAGGCCACAGTAAAGGGATGTAATGGAAACAGGTAAATTTAGCTCAAAGGTAATCATTTAAGATTTTAAAAGGAATTTAGACAGAATCACTATTTTACGGCTGATCACAAGGCCAGCGATTTATTGAACAAGCCATATAACATCAGCTCTGCAATGGATATGAATATCCAAAGTATAGTGAAAAAACTATTAATTAGCACAGAAACAAGATTGGCAGTTTAAGACATTGACTTGTAAGCACAAAAAAACAAGATACTCATATTTTCAATATGAATAAGGCTTTACTAGATAAATCTAAGACATATAAACTAATCTAACACATAAGTGCCCGCACTCACACATTCACACACGTTGCAGGAAGATAGAAAGTTAGGAATGGATGAGTTTAAGTTGTGGCCTGGTTGTAGTTTTAGACGGGCACTCAAGATCGGACTCGGAGACACAATGTTACAAAACTTAACTCAGAACAGGAAACTCTCAATGGAAAAGAAAATATATAAATAGAAGTTTGACGAGACTAGGTGGTGTTTCTTCTCATCGTGGCTAAGTAGCTGCAGCCGTACAGGCAGAATCATGCTGGAACCGCACTCAAAGAATGCTAAAAGGGATGACTAAAAGCAGCAGCTGAAAAGCCAAAACTAAAGGCAGACATTACTAAAAGCAAGAGCTAAAAAGCAAAAGCTAAAAGCAAAATTTGATGGGGTCCTGAGTATTTAAACACAACTCAAATGTTGTCTTGACCAATTAGATATTGTCTTTGTTTGGGTATCATAAATCATATGTTATCTTATCAAGCACGTGGTCTGAATTTTCCCGCTCTTGCAGGGTATAATTTTGGAAATGATTCCTATAACAAGAATATGATACATTTGACAAATAACTGATGGTCAGAAACATTTCAAGCAAACACATTCAAACATATACATACTAAACATGAACATTAATCTTTAAGCTATTCAATAGTTATTAAAATACACAATAAGTGATTAGAAACAGATATTGAACTGATATTTCTTTAGTGTCACGTTCGGCGTTACAGGAACGAGGCGAGAGAACCAAATTAAGGTGTGAAGTATTTAATAAAGTAATCCAAACGGGTAGTCAAGCAAAGCAGGGTCAAAACCAGAATATCCAAACAAAACATAAACAGGACACGAACACAGGGCGAGGCAAGACAATGCAAGAGTAGACGGACATGAAACGCTCTGACATCAAACAAGGACTCCGTAACAAAGACAGAAACAAACCAGGTATTTATAGACATGTACAAACGATGAAAGTGGAAACAGCTGAAAACAATGAACAGTGACGATAAGGGGAAGTGAGACCTCTAGTGGACACCCAGTGATACACAGACCAGACACACTGTGACATTTAGAAGTGAGTTCATTTTGGTGCATCTACATCTGTAAAAGACAGTTTCTCTGCCATTCCTTGACATAAGGATATTCTGTGGAGATCAGAGGTTAAAAGGTCCCCTTAGGAATTTCAGTCTGGTTCTTCTAGGTGGGGGAAGTCAATCCAACAATCTTGTTTACTCTCATGGGTTTACATGTGATGGTCAGGCTGTGCATCTCTTTGACCATCAATCTTGATTACTTGCACCAAATTTGACAATCTCTTTACCGAATTGAAATTGTCCTTAATTGTTCTAATGGTGTTAATGTGTTAAGGAAGCAGACGGACAACCAGGTAAACAATAGTGAAGGTGGTATATTTTGAACAGCTGAGTGGCAGATTGAATGGACGTGCAGGAATGGGTGATTGTCACAGTTCTGGTGTGAGGAATCCTTGAGTTTGACCCGTGAATGGATGACAGTACTTTCCGTAGAGGGAACAGCGAACGGCACTTGCCAGGATAGGTTAGGACTGGGGTTGTGGAGGATGACAGACCGATGGCACACACTCACGCACCACTGACAGGACTAACTGGATTTAGGCTCGCACACTCCTGGAGAAAGGATCTTGACAGACAGGGATCGTCAGCGAATACTGGTAAGTAAACACAAGAAGTTTTGATTAGTGACACTCGCAGAGAGAAGCACTATGAGTCCGCTTCATACAAACGAGCCCGGACAATGAGAGGTGCGTGGTGTGTGCTTATAAAGCAGAGTGGCTGATGGAGTGCAGGTGTGTAGTGTCAGAACTCAGGTGACTGTGATCGCTGCGTGATTGTGGTGGAGGAACCTGGCCCATCCGTAAACATTATGCTGAAAGCTGGGAATTGATTTACAATATCCTGTTGCCTTTCTGATGAATTTGGCTCCTCATGTTTCAACCATGCTCCTGACTGAATCTTTAATTTGTCTGGTTCAGGCCTGATACACTACATTCCCCCCTTTCGATCGGCGAGGTGTTTAGATGAATACATCATTGATCGCTAGAGATTAGAGCTGCAACTAACGATTATTTTTTCTCTCGACTAATCTAGCAATTATTTTTTCGATTAGTCGACTACTCTAACGATTATTTTTATTACAATAAATAATTAATCTAATGTTCTTTTTTGATTAGCTAATGAATCCTTTGGATAACTTGACAAAAAATAAAAGTACAACTTCTATTATAATATTTCAACCTTTATTCATTTTCAACCAATGTGGTTGAAGTTTTTACAGTATACAAAAATAAAGAGGCAAAGGAAATTATTTTACTATGGTAAATATGAGTTTACGATAGCGTTTATAATTAAACCACAGTAGCCACAAATTTACAGTTGTCTGAGACGTCATGAAATGTTCTTTAGCATCACAAACCATAAACGTAGTCAGGGTTCTGCTATGGTTTAGCATGGTTTCCAGAGATCTGGGAATGAGTCAGGGTAGCTCGGTGGTTTGTGACTGTTTTCTCGCGGCGCGCTGACTTTTAAGGGGCCGTTCACATATTCACAAGTTCGTTATTTCCAATGTAGGAGTGTGGTATGTGTGCTCATAATGGAAGTGATGCGGAGGTGAAAACAGGCGCGTTCGCACAGCATCGAGTTAAAAACATCTCAACTTTTCAGAATGCTGCAAGCGCTCCGTGGGTCATGTGACAAGATTCATTCATCTTTTCCTGTAACAACGCTGAAAGCTCAGCCAAGATGAAGGAACAGCTGATCATAGCTGTATATGGATTGCCATTTTGAAATAAATTTAGCAGCAGAGCTACTGCAAGTGATTTTTAGTGCTGCAAATCCATTTATCCTTTGCTGACATTTCCGCGTCTTCGTGGAGAGAGCACGTCATGGTTGCTTAGCAACGGCAGACACCCCAGGAGCGCAACTGCCCGAGCGCTTTGAAAAGGAGAAAGTGGCGCGACTAGCGTTTTACACGCGTTTTTAGGCGCGATATGTGAACGCCCCTAATGCGTGTTTGAAACCAGCGCCAACACAGACTTACTTTATTTTTTATTTTATCCTTACTTCAGCCGATACAGGTGATCATACCAATAACTTGTAATATTTAAAAAAAATTCAGAATCATGCAATGAGCAAGTCTGTATTTATTAGACACTTAATAATATCACATCAGTTTGTACTTTGAACCTCTGGTCTCCACAGAAGTCTTTATCAAGAGAATGGCAAAGAAACTGTCTTTTGTACATATATATGGACCAGAATGAACTCAAAAAGACTTATAAATGAATCAGTCCATCGCTTCACTCCATATTCATTTATGTGTAACCCACACATTTGACTATCATATTATAATCACTTATTGTGTATGTCTTTTAATAACTATGGCATAGCTTAAGGATACATAGTCATGTCTAGGATCTACGTAATCGAATCTGCTTGCTTGAATTAGTCCTGACAATCAATTATTGGTCAAATGTATCATATTCGTGTTATAGGAATCATGTCCAAAATTAGAACCTGCAAGAGCGGGAAAATTAGGACCACATGCTTGGTAAGATAAACATATGATTTATGATAAACCCCGAGCCAAGACAATATCTGATTGGTCAAGACAACTTTGAGGTGTGGCCAACAGGCCAGTTTAAATACTCAGGACACCATAAAATGTTGCTTTCTAGTCTCTAGCTATGCTTCTGCTACTAGTCATGCCTGTTTTTAGTTTTAGCTTTTAGCTTTGCTTCTTAGCTTTAGCTTTTAGCCATGCTGTTTGTCATCACTGTTCTTTGAGCGCGGTTCCAGCGTGCTTCAATCTGCACGCCTGCTGCTACTTAGCCAAGATGAGAAGAAACACAACTTAGTCTCGTCAAACTTTATTTCTTTTCTTTTCCATTTGAGAGTTTCATGTTCTGAGTTAAGTTTTGTAACGTCGAGTTTCAACTTCAACCAGCCACACAACTCCATCTTCAGCCAACGCCCCACCACGGGCCTTCCCAAGACGTCACTTCAGCGACTACTGAACTTCCAGCCAATCAGCGACATCGGGATACCCCTTTCAACGGGACTCCCTTTTCACAGGAGACTAAAGAAACCTCCAGACTGTGACCTTTACTGGTGTATCTAATATAATTTTAACCTCATTGAGGAACTCAATGCGTGGGCTAATTACGTGATTGATGGTTGTTCATGTCTATGCAATTTAACATATTGCTGTAAACTTGGGATTCCATATTGCCATTCTCTTAAACTCATCTTTCCATAACTTTCGATCTTCCTGCAACTTGTGTGAATGAGTGAGTTTATGTGTTAGATTAGTTTATATGACTTAGATTTATCTAATGAAGCCTTATTCATATTGAAAAGAGAAGTATCTTGTGTTTTGTGCTTACAAGTTAATGTCTTAAACTGCCGATCTTGTTACTGTGCTAATTAGTGCTAATTAGTGCTTTTCACTATACTCTGGATATTAATATCCAGCGCAGATTTTATGTTAAACGGCTCGTTCAGTGAATCGTAGGGTGTCTCAGTGATCAGCCGTGAAACAGTGATTCTGTTAAAATTAAATGATTCCCCCTGTTTCCCTTACACAGTGGTCTCTGTTTTTGTGATAGAATGCAACTTTCTCCATTCCCAGTATGCCATTACGCGAGATGTAAACAGTGTGTCGCATCGACGCATTTCACACACATCGACGTATTTTTGTAGTCGACGTAATCGATGACATCGACGCGACATTGCAGCACTACTCCAGTTTTCAAAAATCCTGGGAACCAATGTTCTTTGTGTTTTTTTTTTTTTTTTTTTTTGCCTTATTCAAGTGTTTTAACATTTTTAGTTTTTCACTAGCCACGCATATATTTTTTTTTCTCAAAAACACAATCATGTACACAGTGTTAATTTTGACACGAAATTTTAATTTAGTTTTAGTCTTAGTCTTTTGACTATAATTCTTTTTAGTTTTAGTCAAGTTTTAGTCATCTGATTTGTTTTAATTTTAGTCTTATTTTAGTCGACTAAAATTGCTTGGTATTTTAGTCGACTAAAATTGCTTGGTATTTTAGTCGACTAAAATAAGACTAAAATCAATAACAGATTTACTAGACAATTTTTTACAGCTGGTATAGGAAACAAACTTAACCAAAATATATAAAACACAAATTCAACTTTATGTCAACACAACTGTGTCTTTATTTCGATTCAAAAGCTTTTATGCAGCAACAAACACTGTCATGATAATGTAAACAATAACTAGCTGCCAATTGACCATCAATAAAAGAAAAATAACGTTAGGTCCAGGACCTTAAAGCTTACAGCTGAGCTGAACAATAAGTGCATACATTTAAAGTAAATATTTAATAAGTTGGCAGCTAGGTGGATAAAAAAAGTAACAAGATTTTATAAGGTATTCATTTGTCTAGCAATATTGTATGTTTTAAATACTACAATATTGCTAGATTTGTATGTATAATGATAGGATGTGAACATTCATGTTTCACATGACTAATATAGAAATATTTGTGATATTGTCAACAAGTAGAACATTATAAAATATACTAAACATTAGTATTAATCAAATGTATTTATCATGATATTACGTATTAGTATTGTGCTCGCATCTAATTTGAAGAAGGGGCTATTTTACAGTACTTTTCAGTTCGTAATATTTAATGCTACAACATCTACGCACTGCACTATTCCAATTTTGCTTAGCTCAATAAACAAAAGAACATCGTTGTAAAATTACATTTGAGAAAATGTCCGGGTGGCTCGTCTGTAAATGTCTTTTCAAATTGGTTGTGTTCTTGCCACGAATGAGCGCTCTGCGTGCTTTACACTTTGTTTTGTTTTGTTCGTCGTCAAACGTGAAGTGAGCTGTGGACATTTTGTCACTCTTTTAGACAGTAGGGACTTTAAGCAACAGCTGCGAATGGAACGGCTACAGCGACCGGAAGTTTGCCGTCACACCGCTGTAGCCAAGAACGTAAAAGTCACTAAGCAACGGTAAAACAGAACAGCGCAACGCAGCATTAATTCATTTATTGAGATCCAAAAAAATATATAATTTAAAAAAGCAAGAGAAGGATTGCTTTTGGCGTTAAATGACAATCTTTTGTCAGAAGAGGAGTTTTTAATATTGTATGATGTAAATAAGTCTAAAAACATAACATTTATTTACCTAACCTCTCACGTTGTAGCGACTCTGGCAAATCAGCTGTTCTCCCGTAGTAGACCGTTAAATTAGAACATCAGAAAGTAGCAGTTAAATTCGCGCAGGCGCAATACAACGCCAGAATGGCGTTGCCGTTCCACCAGAGGCTGTTGCTTAAAGTCCCTATCACCTCTTCGAATGCCGACTTCCCGGGAGCTCATAAAAACTGAAAACCTTCGCTTCACGTCTCAATAAGTCAGGCTCTGATTGGTTCTCTTCTCTCATGCAGTCTGTTCTGTTTTGCCGGTTCTTTTGCTCATTCCTCGCATCTCTCCCGTCTGCTGATTTGATTTTCGTCACAGTCTATTTTCGTCTCGTCCTTTATTCATTGACGATAATGTCAATCAATTTAGTCATAGTTTTAGTCTCCATCAGTGCCTTCTATTTTAGTTTTCGTTTCGTTTTCGTCGACAAAAATATATTCGTGACGAAAATAATGACGAAAATATTTAGTCAACGAAATTAACACTGATGTACATGCATTTCACATATTATTATAGCCCAGTATGTGCTGATTACAGTGAGATTAGACTTTACCCATTTAGATATTTATAAGAAACTGAAAAAAGCACAAATGTCAGGGCATGAAAAAACTTCTCTAGCCCCCAGAACAGGTGCGGGTCTATGTGGTGGCCAGGGGGGGGGCACCGGCCGCCCCTGAAATTCGATTGGCCACCCGGTGCCCCCCCATAAGATGTCTTGTGATTGGTTCATTTTATGTCATAGAATTTTATAGACTCTTCTGAAGTTCTCGATTCAAAGAAGTGTGGCGTCGTCAGAGAAACAACGCTTGTCGTGGACTTGGACTTTTAATTTATCAAGTGTGGGAAGTCGAGACACTAGTGATGGGAAGTTCGGATCATTATACCGACTCTGACTTTTGAGTTGCATTCAGCAAATTGAACGAATCTTTTTTCGATTCATTTTGTTCATTTTAGCAAAATGTAATTAAAATGTTACGTGTTACTTCCCCAACACATCTAGTACTTACGCAAACGTTGATCACACTACAAACAACACAAAACTAAAATGCTATAAAGAAACAGAAAAGATTAATTAATTCTTTACCTGGGTCTTCAGTCTGTGATTAACTCACCTCTTGTTTGACAAGTCTTCAGGTTCAAATCATTCATTAATCACGTGACAGCAACATAAGCTATTTCAGACATTTCTGTCACTGTGTTTTTGTAACTGTTTCTTGAGGATCTGAGGTGAGTTATTATTTTATAAATAAATAAAACCTTGTTATAAATAAAATATTGATTAATTTGTCTGTTTGACTTTCTATCAGTAAATAAACACTAGGCTATATAATAATATAATAATCCAAGTATGTATAGCCTAGTTTAATTTTTAATCCAATTTTGAGTTTGCTGGTATAATTATTGTTTAAATTGATCTGATATATGTATAAGATGCTTGCTCAAAAAGGACATAATGACATAAATTAAAAGCAAATAACATTTTGAATCCCAAACAAGTAACACTATAGTCTAATCTGAAGGGTGAACTCAAAAGACATAAATCATACAACAAGGTAATTTTTGAAGATTAGAATCAACTGTAAAAAAAAAAAAAAAAAAAAAAAAAAAAAACATCAAAATGATGTCGCCATCATAGAGATGACTCGTTCTTCCCTAGTCACATTAAAGATTCGAATCGTTCAAGAACAACACATCAAAAGCCACCAAACAAAGAGCTGGTAGGTAACCTTTATTTATGGTTTAATATGTTTGTATGGTTTTCTCAGATCAATGTTTTTACCCAGTCAGGCTCTGCTCTTTGCTCGTTGGTCGTGGTTGATTTCAATCGAATGTTCAGTCAACGTTTAATAAAACACAATAAAAGTAAAATACGCTGGGCCCTATCAAGCAAAAAACAGTCATGGTGATTTGCATATTTTGTATCAGACCACATAGCAAGATTGCACCAAATGGCAATATGCACAGAATGTTCCATAATAATAATTGTCTGGTGACACGTTACTTGTTAATGCATGAGAGTAAGTCAGTTAGATAGTCAGTCAAATTGTCAGGCCTAACTTAGTCATTTACACGTGAAATTAAATGGATGCATTCTGTGCATTTCATTCACAATTTTATTTTTATTATAATTTTTTTGTATTGTTTTTGAGATGGAGAATAACAGACACACATAAGTGTTTTTTTTTTTTGAAGGCAGGGAAGAGAGCAGTGCCAGGTTATGTATATTTTAAACTCATGCGCAGAAAGGATAGTATGTATGTATGTACAATACAGTATGTATGTATGTACAGTATGTATTATTTATTTATTTTAATTATATGGAAGTTCATGGCTACTTTTGGCTGTTTGGTAACCATTATTATTATTATTCAAAACATCAAAACAACAAAGAAACACAGTAAATCATGAAAGAATTTTCATTTTTGGGTGAACTATCATTTTAACTTTGTCAAAATTTTTATTTAATATCAGTGAATCAATAAACATTCATTTATACTACCAGAAAACATTAATTTATAGAAGAGGCCTGAATAACTAACAGAAAAAAATAAAATTAAAAACTCTATAAGAAATGGTGAAGTCACACAGTCAGTGACAGAGGGCCCTATTTTAACGATCTGAAACGCAAGTGTCAAAGCGCGAAGCGCAAGTAACTTTGTGGGCGGGTCTCGGGGCTGTTGCTATTTTCCCGGCGGGATAAATGGCTCTTGCGCCCGGCGCAAATCTAAAATGGGTTGGTCTGAAGTAGCTCCATTATTCATGGGTGTGGTTTGGGCGTAACGTGAAATAAACCAATCAGAGCGTCATCCAACATTCCCTTTAAAAGCAGGTGCGCAAGTTCCATTATGGATTGCTATTATTATGGCGTATTTACCAGGCGCACGCCAGGAGCGGTTCACAGCCGAGGAGACTGATGTTCTTGTAAGAGCAGTGAAAGACAGACAAGTTGTGTTGTATGGGGATGGGAGAAACCCACCCAAAATAGCGTCGGTTAAACAGGCGTGGGAGAAAATAGCCACAATTGTTTCATCGATTTTTTTTTTTTTCCTGGTTCTTGACGGACAAACAAATTGGTCAGATGTCCTTATATACATATATGTCTTGCCACTATTGGGCAAACAGGTCTGATCCTTAATTACTACAATTAGCCTTAATAATTTGTAAGCTAGATTTATGCCTATTTTTCCACATCTTCGTGGCACATCACAATAATTTCCGTCATCTCATGTGTTAATATTTTTTTAGTGTAACAATTTATGATTTGCAAAAATAACTGTTGCATCTGTGTAGATTACATGAGCAAAGTGTATGCGCGTTGTGCACGCTATACATTATGGTCAAGCATGCGCCCTTAAAATAGCATAATGAACAATGCGCAACGCGCCACTGACTTTAGACTAGGTTTTTTCTGGTCAGTGGCGCAATTGTTTAATGGAACAGCAAAATAGCACCAGGGATTGTTTGCGCCGGAACACGCCTCCTTTTTTGCGCTGAACCGCCCAGGGAGCGCAAGTTCATTCACTAGTTTAGCGACGTGCTTCTGTGGAGGGAAAAGCGCGCTTTGCGCGGGTGTAAAATAGGAATGACACATGCGTCGGTGTAAAAAGTCAATTGCGCTGGGTGCAAGATAGGGCCCAGAAAGTTTAACATGACTAGTCTGGCTGATCCACGTGCTAATAATTTTGTTGGGAAGAAAAAAATTAAAGTGAAGGAATGGATGACCCCCTAAACTCTGTAGGCAAACTTTGGCCTTTCAGAAATCAACACTGAATATGTTTTATCATCTTAAACATGTTAGTAGTCTAACATTAGCCGTTTACATGGCTGCTTGTTTTAAGCTTAGGCTTAACTTAGATTAATATATGCTATCATATGAAGTATTTATCCAAGTTTTCATGCAGAGTGTGGAAGTTAAATCATACTGATCAAACCATTTTCTCACTCTATGTACTTAATTTATTAAATTAATATATGTTATTATATACCATAAACATGCGATTAGTCAACCAGTGGCTCAAATAAATGACTACTAGTCAACTCCGACAATCTTTAGCTGGGGGAAGTCCTAGTAGCATGTTACAGTAGGTGCTAAATTACATATTTTCTTTTAGTCTTGATGGGTGAAATGTAGTGTCAAGCTAACAAGCATGTATTTGATGAATCCTGTAATCCAGAAATACATATTTATTCAAACCAATTTTTTTATGTATTTTTTTTTTTTTTTTGTATTTCTTTTACCTCCATTCATAAGAGCCAAAATAAGTGCAAATTGCCTCATACTACCACTGTCTATCGTAAAATGTTCTTTTTGTCACGAAATGGTCTTTAAAATAATTGAAATACAATAAATTACAGCTTAATTTATATATATCTCACATTCCAGTTTTAAGACTACTGATATTTTTTTTTACTGTTTTTACTGATATACAGACAATAACAGACATTAAAAAAAAAACATTCTGCATGAGCCATTGAACAAAAAATAATTAAATCATCCATTATTTCTTGGAATCCCCTTAATTCCAGTCATTAAATATTAAACTAGAGCACATTTTTATGTGTGTGTGGAAGGAAACACACAGCCATGATTTAAAATCAATTGCAACTCTCAATGCTGCAAGCAACACTCATATTTAATTCATCTTAGGTTGAGATTAATGAATTATTGAATTTCATGCATCATGGTTGTCTAAGCCTAAAGGGGCAGACTAAATCAAGCTTATCATAAATCATAAGAAAACCTCATGTGTCCATACAATTATAGTCTTTCCATGTGTTGGATGGCCTTGGTGGACTGGATGATGTATTGTCTAATGTTTCCCTGCAGTTTGTCATCCCCATCAGCCTACAGAGAGCTTACTTACTCAAAGACTGTTAACTCTAGAGGACGTCTCCCTCAAGTTGCACTGTTCAGATGGTGTTACCACAGCATAAAGCCATTCATAATGAACATCAGACTGGACATCCTGTTTGTGTGAGTCACAGTGACATAGACAGCAACATCAGCATCTCTGCTATAGAATGACAGATTCACATGAATGGCATATTGAGTTCCTCACTAAAGTGATTCCCAGTCTATAGTAATTTTTAGAGAACCCGCTGTGAAGATATAAAAGAGTTACCACAGCTACCTGATAGTGCCAAGACCCTGCTAAAGGGGAATTGTTACAGATACTAGAGAGAACAGGAATGTATGAGTTGGAGAAATTAGATGCTGATGAAATTATAAAACAATAAATCCAAATGCTGGAGGCTGGGGGTTGCACTGTTATCTTGGCTGAGTCAATGCTATAACAGGGCATCTTAGTTCCACTTTAAGGATTGTTTCATCATTTCATTTCATTATTCATGCACACTAGATGCCATTTTTAGATTCACAGAATGGGGTTTATCTAATAAAGACAATATTGAGAAATTATTTTAAATGGGAAATTATATTATGCTAATGAAAAGGTGGTTTGTTTTTGCTCACATTACCAGAAGCCATGTAGTCAAAACTGATATTGGCTTCTTGAAATGCCAGACAAACTTTACTGCTAAAATTAGATTAATAACTAAACATAAAGCCAAATTTAGGCTAAAGGACAGCTTAAAGCATCTTGACAAAAACTTTATTTATTTATTTGGAGTATTTGTGTTGATCAAATGAGGCCATCTTAGTAACCATAATAGGTAGATTTCCCTTTTGGCAACGATTTCTGTCCTCATGTTGAAAAACTGTAAGATAGTATTGAACATGGTTAGATTAAGGTAAAGACATTTCAGTTTTCATAAAAAAACTTCCAAGAAACAAGGGAAAGTAATTGTGTAGAGTCAGTTAAAATAGCATTCACTCTGGGTTGCATGCTATAATGTAAACATGTATGTCAAGTCAAGTCACCTATATTTATATTGTGCTTGATATAATACTGATTGTGTCAAAGCAGCTTTACAGTGTCAAACAGGAAAGTAGTTTGTCAATGATGCAAGAAGACAATAAGAGAGTAATTTTTCCAGCTAAAGTCAGTTTATTTTTTATTCAGTGATGTCATCATCCAGTTCAGTTCTCTTTCAGTAGTGTCTGAGTAAGCCAAAGGCAACAGTGGCAAGGAACCAAAAATCTATTGGTGACATAAATGGAGAAAAAGATCTTTGGAGAAACCAGGTTCAGTCTGGGGGCCAGTTCTGTTCTGTCCAGATGAAACCAGCATGGTGTGGTATAATTCCGGGCTGCAACACAGGTCAGATTGTGCAGAGGAATTGTCTGGATTTGAACAGGAGCAGGAAATTACTTTTAGCTGGGATTTGTATGTTGTATGAAGTGCACATAAGACCATGGCTCTGACAGAGGTTAATCTGTGCTCAAGACAAATCTGATATCTCAATGAGACATGTAAGAGAATCACCACTTACTATCTTAAGATGTCTTCAGTTTGATTTTAGGAGAAACATTAAACTTTTAGTAAAATTGTAAATACTAAAACTATAATTTAAATAGCATTAAACATTTCAGAATATCAAGGGTTACTAGTTTAAATGTTTAAATGTATCTTCAATGTTCAGCATTGTATACATTACATTTTCCAAACACACTAGAAAGGACTTACAAATGCAAGATGCTTAGTATAATAGCAATACCATTTTTTAACAAACATAACACTAGTGTCCCAGTTTTTTTTATGTTATCTTGTACACCCCATTTTTGCATGTATGTAAATCACTGAGCAATAAAACACTGTCCACATAAAACTAATTCAAATATGACAATGCATGTGTTGTCTTTGGTTAGTTAAGAATTATAACAACAGGCATTACCGAGACCAAATGGATAGACTTTGACAAGAAAAGGCTTGCCACAGGAGAATTACTGCTTTTCTCAGGGAATGATGAAGAAAATGTGTCACATACTGATGGAGTGGCCTTCATGCTTTTTAAGACTGAACAGAGAGCAGTCTTTGGATAGGAGGCATATGGACCAAAACCAATCACTGCTTTATTTAGAACTAAGAAGAGAAGACTAAACATGAATATTATTCAGTGTTGTGCCCCCACAAATGACAGCCAGAAAGTTAAGGAAAACCTTTACAACAGATTGCAGACCATCATTGACAGTTAAAATGGGAGTTCCCTATCTGTCGGTCACTACGAGTTATGTCGACCGACAAATGGGGTCTCACTTGGGAGGCCAATCATCTCTGAATTTAAGAGAAAACGCCAATGAAAATTGGCTAGTGGATTAACATACCTGAGCCACTCCCCGTGCCAACGGGTATAAATAGGGCGACAGGTGCATCCACTCATTAGATTTTTGCTTCGGAGCTGAGTGGTTGTATGAAAGCTGTTATACTCCACAAAGCCATTCATCTGCTGTGTCGGGAAGCTGTTCTTGTTGGCGGTACGGCGCAAACAGCGGTGTCCCTTTCAGCGATTCTCCGGGGCGCTTCAACTAAGAGAGCAGATTTCCTAAAAGAGCAAATCGCGGACGATTCGTGTCTTTTTCAAGACGCCGTTTCGTCCGCGTCCTTCTGGATGTGGTCGTTTCCTGTTCTCTGACAACGGCCACGTTCGCTGTCTTCCGTGTCTGGCCATTGGTTCTCGGTGTGGAGCGTGACTCACAACCGCGTTTTACTCTGGTTCCTTTCTTCCTGGATGTGCATGGGGAATAGATGTAGTTGTGGATGGCCCCTTTACGGCCGGAAGCAGCTCATTTCGTTCCGACGTCCTCACTACCCTCGATGGCGGGGCAGCTAGGGGTGCGTTGACATTCGCCAGCAGGAGAGTGCGATTGCGGTGCACCTGCGATCACAGGGACTTGGTGCTCCAGCACCTCAGTCAGTTGGGGCTTCAGGTCAACCGAGAGAAGAGCAAGCTCTCCCCTGTGCAGAGAATCTCTTATCTCGGTATGGAGTTAGACTCGGTGAGTATGACGGCACGGCTCACCAGCGAGCGTGCCCAGTCAGTGCTGAACTGCCTGAGTTCCTTCAGAGGCAGGACAGTGGTATCACTGAAACACTTTCAGAGGCTCCTGGGGCATATGGCATCCGCAGCCGCAGTCACGCCGCTCGGGTTGCTTCATATGAGGCCACTTCAGCACTGGTTACACTCCCAAGTCCCGAGATTGGCATGGTGCTGCGGTACACATCGTGTCACCATCACACCGATGTGTCGCCGCCTATTCAGCCCCTGGTCGGACCTTGCCTTTCTACGGGCTGGCGTGCCCTTAGAACAAGTGTCCCGGCACGTTGTTGTCACAACACATGCCTCCAACTCGGGCTGGGGCGCGACATGCAACGGGCAGGCAGCTTCAGGGCCCTGGACAGGACCTCGACTGCTTTGGCACATCAACTGTCTGGAGTTGCTGGCAGTGCATCTAGCTTTGCGACGGTTACGTCCGCTGTTGCTGGACAAGCACGTGTTGGTCCGCACGGACAACACTGCGGCTGTTTCGTACATCAACCGACAGGGCGGTCTACGATCACGTCGCATGTCTCAACTCGCCCGCCATCTCCTCCTCTGGAGTCAGACGTGGCTCAAGTCGCTGCGCGCTATCCACATCCCGGGGGAGCTCAATCGTGCAGCCGATGCGCTCCCACGACAGCTCACTTTCCCTGGGGAATGGCGACTCCATCCCCAGACGGTCCAGCTGATCTGGAGTCGATTCGGGGAAGCCCAAGTAGACCTGTTTGCTTCCACGAGTCCTCCCACTGCCAGCTGTACTATTCCCTGTCCCAGGCCCCCCTGGGCACAGATGCACTGGCACACAGCTGGCCTCGGGCTTTACGCAAGTATGCGTTTCCCCCAGTGAGCCTGCTCGCACAGACACTGTGCAAGGTCAGGGAGGACGAGGAACAGGTCCTGTTGGTTGCGCCTTACTGGCCCACCCAGACCTGGTTTTCGTAACTCGTGCTCCTCGTGACAGCCCCTCCCTGGTGCATCCCCCTGAGGAGAGACCTCCTCTCTCAGGGGCTTGGCATCATTTGGCACCCACGTCCAGATCTCTGGAACCTCCACGTGTGGCTTCTAGATGGGCCGCGGCAGACTTAAGTGATCTGCCCCCAGCGGTGGTAGACACTATCACTCAGGCTAGAGCCCCTTCTATGAGGCAGGCCTATGCTCTGAAGTGGAGTCTGTTCACGAATTGGTGTTCTTCTCACCGAGAAGACCCCCGGAGATGCCCGGTCAGAGTCGTGCTTTCTTTCCTGCAAGAAAGGTTGGAGCGAGGGCTGTCACCCTCCACCCTGAAGGTGTATGTGGCTGCCATTGCAGCCCATCACGATGCAGTAGATGGCCGTTCCCTGGGGAGGCATGACCTGATCGTTAGGTTCCTGAGGGGTGCCAGAAGGTTACATCCTCCTAGGACACCCCTGATTCCCTCCTGGGACCTCTCTATTGTCCTGGCGGGACTTCAGAGGGGTCCCTTTGAGCCGCTGGACTCAGTCGAGCTTAAGTTCCTGTCTCTCAAGACAGCACTCCTGATCGCGCTCACTTCCATCAAGAGGGTAGGGGACCTCCAAGCATTTTCGGTAAGTGAAGAGTGCCTTGTGTTCGGGCCGGCCTACTCTCACATTGTCCTGAGACCCCGGCCTGGATACGTGCCCAAGGTTCCCACCACTCCCTTCTGAGACCAGGTGGTGAACCTGCAAGCACCTCTCTGGCTATCATTCCCAAGGCGAGACATGCCCCCTGGGGGTGAGGGCTCACTCCACACGGAGTGTGGCCTCCTCCTATGCACTGGCGCATGGCGCCTCTCTGGCAGACATCTGTCAAGCTGCGGGCTGGGCGACACCTAACACCTTTGCGAGGTTTTACAACCTCTGTGTAGAGCCAGTTTCTTCCCGTGTGTTGGGTAACAGGTAATTGGCAGGAAGGGCTGGCTGGGTGTCACGCTTGCTGCGCCATTCCCCCTAACACGGGGATGTGAGCGCCTTTCTTCTCCCAGTAGAGTTCCCCGGTTGGAGTACCCTGGTCGAGCATCCTCCAGCACCCTCGGCAGTCAGACTTGGTGGAGCAGTCTGTCGCCAGGCCCAGTACTGGCGTTAGCATGCCCAGAGTCCCGGTCAGCCCCTGTACTGGGCTAGGTGTTCATATGGCTTGGTTCCCTACGGGTAATCCCATATGTGTATTCTTCCACGGTAAGGTTTCCCTCTTGGCAAACCCGTGTCTTCCCTTGACAGACCCGTTCTGTCAGTCTCTTCTGGCAGCCGTTCCATCCCTACTCCAAGGTAGGACCTGCCTCAGAGACCCCTTCCATTTGTATACTGTCCCCCGGGTCAGTCCATATCGGTTACCCACATGTCACCTCCCTACGGGTAGGATGTGGGCTCCGTAGCGACCTTTTCCTAAGGCTCGCTTCCCCATTGTCTTGCCAGCTGAAAGAACAAATAGGGAAGATTTGAAGCAGTCTTCTCTGAAGGTTGAAATCCCTTCCATTAACTTTATGTGGGCGGAACAGCAGCATGGCCTTCTCCAGCAGTGATGTACTCACCCTTTGGCCCCTTCGGTACCAAGGTCAGTGAATTTGTGCTGGGGCTTTGGGAAGGTTAGGACCTTAAGCGTAGCTTTTGTGGCACACCAGGGCTTGTCGACAATTGCAGCGCCACAAGGTTGTGACGGGGTTCAGGTTGTGGCGTTTTCCATAGGACCTCATTTGTCGGTCGACATAACTCGTAGTGACCGACAGATAGGGAACGTCTCGGTTACGTACGTAACCCTCGTTAACAGGGAATGGAGACGTTATTTCCCCATGCAACAACCTTGAACCATTCGCTGTTGCCGGGACACGTTCTCGGCTCCTCAGCGTAAAACCTAATGAGTGGATGCACCTGTCGCCCTATTTATACCCATTGGCACGGGGAGTGGCTCAGGTATGTTAATCCACTAGCCAATTTTCATTGGCGTTTTCTCTTAAATTCAGAGATGATTGGCCTCCCAAGTGAGACCCCATTTGTCGGACGACATAATGTCTCCATTCCCTCCATCAGGGAACGAGGGTTACATACGTAACCGAGACGATTTTAATGCAAAGATCGAGTGAGACAACTCAGGCTATGAGGTGGTCATTGGAAGAGAGAGCTTGGGGCAGATGAATGAAAATGGAGAGAGGTTTGCTGACCTTTGTGCCATAAGAAATCTCATCAAGAACAAGATTGAACATGTATGTATTACCAAGAAATTCAGGAGGTCCCTCCAAGATGTGCTTGTCAGATGAGGGGCTGACGTTGCTTTGGACCACCATCTCCTTGTCTCCTGTGTAAATCTGAAATTAAGGGGAAAGAGGACAAGGGAGTCAAATCGGAGCTATAGATTTAGCACAGCACTTCTGAGGGATTCAACCAAACTGGAAGAGTTTAAATTATGATCACCAAAGAGAGATAAGATTTATAGTATGAGAGTAACAAAATATAACACATTTCAGAAGACTGAGCATAAGGGTGTTTTATAATTTTTGCTTGAATTACTCCATTAAATTCAGTTTTGTGGGCCTACAGCATGCCTTCAGGATGACTTGTAATATTACACAAAAGTTCCATTGAATATTTTATTGTACTTGTACATTGTTTTCAATTATTAACATAGAAGTGAATGTAGAGAATATTTTAATTTATTTATTTTATAATATTTGTACTGCATGACATACCATTTAGATTTTTGAGATCATAATCTCCTTTGATACGGAGTGATGGATTATATCCACCCTTTATATGATTTTATCTTAATTCAAAGTGTGTAATGCTGATAAGCATGTGATCAGTCAACGCAATTTTATCAGTTTAAGTAATTCAAATCAACAATTTCACAAATCAGAATTGTTACACTTGAGACAAATATAGTATCTACTGCAAAATTACAAACAAGATAATAATGACAGCAGAAATATCAGTAACAATTCTTACAAAGCACATCCTGTAAAATTCCTCTGGGTCATACTCCAAGATGCCTGGAAGACCCTGAAGTATTGGGTGTAAACATCAGATGACTATGAAAAAGAAGAGACATGTTATTTATTTTTATTTATTTATTTATTTGTTTGTTTATTTGTTTGTTTGTTTGTTTGTTTGTTTGCATGTTTGTTTGTTTGTTTAAGTACAATACACTTTAAAGGGTTAGTTCACCAAAAAATGAAAATTATGTCATTAATAACTCACCCTTATGCTGTTCCAAACATGTAAGACCTCCTTTAATCTTCGGAACACAGTTTTAAATATTTTAGATTTAGTCCGAGAGCTCTCAGTCCCTCCATTGAAACTGTGTGTACAGTCTACTGTCCATGTCCAGAAAGGTAAGAAAAACATCATCAAAGTAGTCCATGTGACATCAGAGAGTCCGTTGGAATTTTTTGAAGCATAGAAAATACATTTTGGTCCAAAAATGGCAAAAATGACTACTCTATTCAGCATTTTCTTCTCTTCCTTGAATCATTTTGAATCATTTTAAACGATACAAATCTCTAATACGCATTAATCCACAAATGACTTAAGCTGTTCACTTTTTTAATTTGGCTGACACTCCCTCTGAGTTCAAACAAACCAATATCCCGGAGTAATTCATTTACTCAAACAGTACACTGATTGAACTGCTGTGAAGAGAGAACTGAAGATGAGCACCGAGCCGAGCCAGATAACGAACAATAGACTGACTCGTTCACGAGAGAAGAACCGTTTCTGTCAGACGCATCCGATTCGTGAACCGAGGAGCTGATGATACTGCGCATGTGTGATTCAGCGTGAAGCAAACCGACACACAGGGCATCTGAACTGAACTGATTCTTTTGGTGATTGATTCTGAACTGATTCCGTGCTAGTGTTATGAGCGCGGGTAAACTGAAGGCTTGAATCAAGGGCAATCATTGCAAATTACGCCATTACGTCGAGCGCAAAAGAACCGGTGAACCGTTTTTTTCAACTGGTTTATTGAATCAAACTGTCTGAAAGAGCTACTGATGATCTGAAAACCGATGCAACTGGTTCTTGACTCGTGAACGAGTCAGTCTATTGATCGTTATCTGGCTCGGCTCGGTGTTCATCTTCAGTTCTCTCTACACAGCAGTTCAGTCACTGTACTGTTTGAATACATGAATTACTCTGGGATATTGGTTTGTTTGAACTCAGAGGGAGTGTCAGCCACATTAAAAAAAGTGAACAGCTTAAGTCATTTGTGGATTAATGCGTATTAGAGATGCGAATCGTTTAAAATTATTCAGTTCGATTTGGTGTACTGAATGATTTGTTCGCGAACCGGATATCCAGACTGCTTTGATTTGAACTCTCTCTCACAACAGACACGGAAGAGAAGACAATGCTGAATAAAGTCGTCGTTTTTGCCATTTTTGGACCAAAATGGATTTTCGATGCTTCAAAAAATTCCAACGGACCCTCTGATGTCACATGGACTACTTTGATTATGTTTTCCTTACCTTTCTGGACATGGACAGTATACTGTACACACAGTTTCAATGGAGGGACTGAGAGCTCTCGGACTAAATCTAAAATATCTTAAACTGTGTTCCGAAGATAAAAGGAGGTCTTACATGATTGGAACAGCATAAGGGTGAGTTATTAATGACATAATTTTCATTTTTGGATGAACTAACCCATTAATAATACATGCAACATGTAAAAATGTGTCAGATTTAGCTGAATTGGCAAATTTTCTTCTATAGTCCCTTATATGCTGAGGGTAACAATCTGTTACTGTTATTGTTTCTTTACATTTATTCATTAATAGGTTTTTGTAAACGGTTTCTGTTAATTATTTTGGATTTTTTTTTTATTGAAGTAAATTAATTTGCTATTTGGTAAGTTTTTTGAGTAACATTTGATTGATGTGAATATTGTCTCGTGTTTTACTTAGCCTATTTTTTTTTATTTTTTATTTTATTTTTTGCTTTTACTAGACGTTAGACGATTTTATTTAGAGTCTGATGCAAGCAAAATTTTTCCAAATTAACAGAGTTAATTGAGAAAATTGCTGCTCATTATAAGGTTTATTTTCATGATATTTTATCCAAACGTGAACTTCAGATTTTGCTTGTTGATTCATTGCATAAACAAGGTGTCTTTGATGATGAGGAAAAGCAAGTAGACAATCCTGAATCATTTGTGGGTAGTTCTGAGGATCTTGTGCTGCAAGTTAAGTTTGAGAGCTAAGTTAAGAAGAAGTAGAGAGCGTGAGAGACATGAGCTTGAGATGAAACAGTCTTGCTGCCTCGAAGAACTCAAATTAAAAGCTTTCAAAAAGGGTGTAATAGACATTTCTGGTTTTGATATTAGTCATAATATTATAATCGGTCCACCTTTTTGAGAGCAAGAGGTAAAAAATGTTTTGTTCTTTTTGAATGTTGATACCAATTTGAAATGGCCAAAATAATTCTGGCCTATGTTATTGCAATGCGTTTTTGTAGGTAAAGCCCAGGAAGCCTATTCATCTCTTTCAGTTGAAGAGTCCCTTCACTATGAACAAGTAAACGATCAAGTAGGACTGTTTTCAGAGTGCAAGAATCGGTTCCTGAGGCCTACTACAAAAACATTCTAATTATCTAAAAACTGATTATGAGACCCATGTTGAATTTGTTTGCGAGAAGGAATCAATGTTTGTTCACTGGTGCACTTCTATGAAAACTTAAACTTTTTCTCAAAAAGAAAAATTGTGGTTTAGTAGTTTCATTGATGACGTCATTGAAGTTGAAAGGTCTCAAGTTGTTACCTTCTCAAGCTGACATTTATGAAGAAGGGGTATGTCCCGTTCATGATGGACAGATTTCTATCTTTGGTAGGCAATATTAATTAATCGAAAACCAGTTTAAAAAATTTGTGATATGGGCTCTGCTCATAGTTTTATTCTTCAAAGACTTTTTTTGTCTGATGAGAGTGTTTTGGGAGACAGAGTTGTGAGATGGGCTTTGTGAGTGTGCCTTTCACAAGATTGAAATTGAGTCTTCCATTGTTGTTGGCCGTGTTGATGTTGGTGTGTGTGTCACACCCAGGGGCGGCTATGCTTTGACTAAGCCACACCCCTTCTCAACTTCCACCTCGAGGAGGTCCCCAAAGCCAACCCAATGGCCAAACAACACGAGAACAAATAAGTGATAAAACAATCTTTATTTAAATATTTAAAAATAGCTTGGGGAATAGGGAAAGGGCAATTAAAACTAAACTCTGACTCGGCCCTCCAGATGGGCTATGGCCGGGAAGAGGTCAAGGAGCAAGGGGGCCACGGGGATCCGGGGCGTGGGACTCGGGGCCCGGCCAGAGTCTTAGGTATCCGTAGCGCCCTCCTTCTTCCTCCTCTTCGCTGAATACAACTCACGGTAAGTACTGGTTCACACAGTTCGTTCTCGGGGTGCTCACTCTCTTTCTCTTCCTCCACAGGCAACGGCTGGAACGCAAAGGCACAGTTAATTCGGCTTGGTTTTGCTCTCACCTCTTCACTGATTGCAGCTCACAGTAAGTACTGGTTCACACAGTTCGTTCCTTGGGTGCTCACTCGCTTTCTCTTTCTCCACAGGCAGCGGCGTAAGTACAGGTTTCCTCGGTCTCTCCTCGTGTTACCCACTCTCTCTCCTTTTCTCTCCACAGGTATCAACTTGGGCACAATAGCACAGTTAGTTTGCTTTGAATGGCTCTCACCTCTGGGCTGGACACAGCGTACTGTAAGTACAGGTTTCGCTCTATTTCTCCTCGCGTTATCCACTCGCTCTCCTCCTCTCTACAGGTATCAACTTGGACACAAAACACAGTTACTCTGCTTTGGATGGCTTTCACCTCTGGGCTGGACACAACGTACTGTAAGTACAGGGTTCGCTCTATTCCTCCTTGTGTTACTCACTCTCTCTTTCCTTTTCTCTCCACAGGTATCAGATTGGACACAAAGCACAGTTAGTTTGCTTTGAATGACTCTCACCTCTGGGCTGAACACAGCGTACCGTGCTATCTCCGGAGATCTGAAGCACGCTCACAACATATACTGTACTGAACTAGGCTAGAACCAGCAGTCTCCTTGTCCTCCCGCGACAGAGTGCGTGAAGGCGGGGGTTTATCTGACAGGACACACGGCAATACACAGCAACCCACAGCAATATACAGCACCACGTCAAAATTATAGGTTTTCACAGCACGAAGACTCACCCACCACACTCAGTGTACGAAAAGGACACCCGTCTTCCTTCACTTCGCTTGGTTCGGATCTGGCGATGGAATATGCGGCCTAGCTAGTGATGTCATCGTTGTGACTACTTCAATAAGTATTCCTTCGGCTCTCCCACCACGCTATATTAGGGGTAGGGCCGCCCTCCTCCTCCTGGGGAGATCTACACAACGCCAGGTCAATATACAGGGCACTTTCGGCTTGCTCTTAGTACTCACATCAATGCCGCTTCCAATCCCCTTTTTCACGTCGTCTCAATTCGCCGTATAATCCGTTCACTTCTCAACCTTTAAGGTTAGCGATGTCTTCACAATCATACAATTCCAGCCTGAGGGGGAGAGAGAGAGTTAGACAGCCACCAGCAGCGCACCAAGACGGGCACAACACAGTGCTTCACACACACCAGAAAGAGCTCCCAGACTGTGAAATAACTTGGCCTTAAGTACTGCCTTGTCCAGCGTATCCTCCAATCACCAACCGCTGTCCCTAGCTAGGCACAGGTGCATCGAATTCCCTGATTTTCCCTCTTACGGCGCTACCGGAAGTTCCGGTGTTCTGTTTTTCCGGTCCGGGCGGAAACACTTCCGGGCGGAACCAGACTTCCCGAATTTGGTTCCGCCCCTAAAGATCGTCACCTTGTGACATGTGACCGTGTCTTCCCATTCAAGATGTCAGGTTTATTTTAAGGACTGACTTGGTAGGAGGAAGAGATTTTGCCATTCCTGAGGTAATCAATGTTCCCCTTTCATGTTTTACCCCTTTTGCGCTGTTACTCACACTATGGTTCAGAATTTTGAAATGAAAAATTGTTAAATCAGAAAATGAGTGGGATTTTGATTTCAGATGTTTGATTTCAGATTTTTCCCAGACCAAATGTTAAAACTGTAATGATGGTTCTGACATTGGTGTTTAAAAAAAGAATGAACAGTTGAGAATGAGAATTGATAAGTCGTCTCATGTGTAATGTGAGCAGCTTATTAATGAACAGAGGAAAGATGAGACATTGTCATCCCTCTTTCAAGTCCCTCAAATATGTATCAAGAGGATACTTTGTTGAAGATGGTGTGTTGATTAGGAAGTGGAGACCATTGACTGCAACTGCTAATGATCAATGGAAAATTGTCAAGAAGATGATAGTTTCCTCATCGTATCACTCTAAAATTCTGAGATTTTCACATTATGGTCCATTTGGTGGACATTTGGGGGTCAACAAAACATAGTTTGTTTACTCCAACATTTAAAAAGCAATATAGAAAGTTATTAATGAAAAGCTGTCATGTGTTGAAGCCAAACCAGAATATTCCACCTGCTCCGCTATATCAAATTCCAGCCAATTCCGAACAATTCGAGCATGTGATGTGAGTCCTTTGCCCTCTACGAAGTCTGGTAATCAGTATCTCCATACAATAATGTTTACATCTATGTGTTTTCTGGAGGTGATTCCTCTGTGGAAAATAACTGCACTAGTGATTGTGAAATCGCTTATAATTTGTTTGTTTGTCCTTTTGGCCGAGTTGAGCTTTAACTCTTGGAACTTAACCTGTTTGCTGGTAAAAAAAAATAAAAAATAATAATAATCTGGCATGGCATGTTTAATTTTTGTACTGATTTTGGATGCATTAATTATATCATGAAACAAGATAGTTATCCATTGCCTCGTATAAAGGACTGTGTAGATTGTGTTGTAAATTCTGCTTTCATCACCAAAATCAGTCTGCTTAAAGGTTATTGGCAGGTGCCTTTGTCAGATCACACAAAAGAGATCTCTGCATTCTTAACATCAGACCACTTCCTACATTTCATATCCTGTAATGGCTTTTGATTTACGAAATGCACCGCCAACTTTTCAGAGGTTGGTAAATCATGTTATTAAGAGCATGCCTAATGTTGAGGCGTATCTGGATGACTTAGTTCTTTATAGTGTGTCCTGGTTAGAACATATTAAACAGACTGATACATTGTTCAATCGTCTGTCTTGTGCTACTCTTACTGTTAACTTGACTAAGTGCGAATTTGGTCAAGTTATGGTAACCTATTTAGGAAAGATTGCTGGTGGTGGGCAAGTTCCTCCTGTTGAGTTCATCATTCATTTTGCCGTGCCCAATATGCAGCTCGAGATTCGCATATTCGTGGTACAGTTAGGTGGGTACTACAGAAAAAAAACTTTTCTGTTGTTGCCTCACCTTTATCCCAACCTGCAAAAAGTAATTTCAGGGAGGTATCCCGAAGACCCCCCCCCCACCACCACCAAAGGAAGGAAATACATCTCAGCTGTAGTCACCTTCTCAGTGAGACTTTGCTTATCTGAATGGGAGAACTTCCCTGCGCTTAGCCTCCCTAACATGTTGTGGTCCCTAAAAGATGGGGATATTATTTCTATAAGCTATAGGCCTATGTAATTATTTGTTAATTATGTTTAAATATGTAGATTTCTATTACTATTTATATAATCTGCTTATACAATTTATGTAAACTGATTTATTTATTTTCCATTGCAACTTTAAACGGGTCTAAAGAGTTTGTTGTTTTCATGTAGCCTTGGCAACTAGCCTGAATAATATGCAGATAAAATGAAACTTGTCCACTCACCTCAACATGCCTTTTGCAATCATTTAACCTCCCATGGGCAATGCTTGAGCAAGACTGTCATTATGTTTTACATATATAAGACAGGGGAACACTTTCGTGTAGTCTGCCATAAAATGTGTCTTGTACTTTTCTTTTTTTTTTTTTTTTTTTTTGTGGCACTTTCCCTCTGCCATGGTGCTCCTGTTTCTAGATAGACATAACTGATTAATTTTGTTCGGGAGAAGAGATAAAAGCCCGCCCACACTGACAATTGATTGGTTAATTTGCAGAAACAGGCCAATCAGGATGCTCTCTGTCTGACATGCGCTTCGCACACACGCACATTAGCACACACACGCAAGGTCTCTCGCTCCCTCTCCCTCTCTGCCGTGCGCGCGCTACACGGTTTGAAACACTGTTTCGCATGCGCGCTTTTGCTCGCTCGGTCTAGATTCCGGGAGATTTTAACTAATTTGCGGGTCTCAGGGAGATATGCGGGAGACTCCCGGAACTTCCGGGAGACTTGGGATGTCTGCCTTTAACCGATCCCAAGGTATAATTTACATGGATGGAGACATGTCAAGCAAGTTTTGAAAAAATCTAAGCCCTTCTGATTAATTCTCCTGTCCTGTCTGCTCCTGACTTTTCATCCCCGTTCTTTATTGCTGTTGATGCAAGTCACATATGTGCAGTTGCTGTACTTCTACAAAAGGATAAGGGTGGTGTTAAGCATCCCATTTGCTAAGTTTCATGCAAATTTAATAAATATCAATGAGGCTATGTCACCATTGGGAAGGAGGTGCTAGCTCTTATCCTTGCTCTTCTACATTTTGATGTCTATATTGGTTCTGATTCATATCCGTTTATTTGTTTATTCATTAACACAGACCAACACCTCTTAGTTTTCTTGAACCAAAGGAAAAATAACAACCAACGTTTGATGTGTTGGGGTTTATTTTTATAGACTTTTGAACCGGACATTCGTCACATTCGTGGTAAAGATAATGTTGTTGCTAATGTTTTATCTCACATTTAATGGAAATAAATTGTTGTGAAACAAAAAGACAGCCAGAAATAGCCGGTTGGCATTAACCTCAAACTGGTGAGGACCTGTATTTGGAACGGAATGGCTTGGTTCTGGCATGTTGCCCTCTCTAGTTCTTGACCCAATTCAGCATATAGATCCAAGAGCACAGCTCTAGGGAATCTAAATCGTATTATACCAGTCATCATCATGGGCCAGGAAATCACCATGGTCGCTGAAGACTCTTTCTTTCCTTATTCTTCCATTGGCGTAATGCTCCAGCACTGCCATCATGCAGCCTTATGCATGGGGGTCACTGCAGAATTTATATGATTACAGCAATTAGAGTGATCGTTAACACCTTGCCAAAATCATAGCATAAATTATCCTCCACCTTTAAGGTACCCCCACCTATAAAGTATCCTCCACCCGAGATCAAATTTGAAAATGAAAATGTAATAGGTAATAGGTGTTTCTTCCTGCCAGTTATATATGAACAAAATTATATTTAGGAGTGAAAATGAGTATATAGAGATTTATGATTGTGCAAGAGCTTATAATGGCTATAATTCCAGACTTTGACATTTAAAAATAAATAAATTAGATAAATTAGAATGTCATGGAAAACAAAACAAAACAAAGTTTATTTCAGTAATTCAACTCAACTTGTGAAACTTGTAAATTCAATACACACAGACTTTTTTAACTATATTGGTTAAAGTTGATGTATTCTTCTTGTTAAGCCACTCCTGAACCACAGACAATGTCAGAGGCATTGCACCTGTGATAAGGATAAGAAGTACTGGACTGTTGCCCATTGGTCCAAAGTCCTCTTTTCAGATGAAGCCAAGGTCCTAGAGTCTGGATGAAGGGTGGAGAAGCTCATAGCCCAAGTTGCTTGAAGTCCAGTGTTAAGTTTCCATAGTCTGTGAAGATTTGGGGCGCAATGTTATCTGCTGGATTTGGTCCATTGTGTTTTTTAAAAAGTCATTGCACCCATTTACCCATATGTTTTGGAGCACTTCCTTCTGCTGACCAGCTTTTTGAAGATGTTAATTTCATTTTCCAGCAGGATTTGGCACCTGCCCACACTGCCAAAAGCACCAAAAGTTGGTTAAATGACCATGGTGTTGGTTTGACTGACTGGCCAGCAAACTCACCAGACCTGAACAACATAGAGAATCTATGGGGTATTGTCAAGAGGAAAATGTGAAACAAGATACCAAAAAATGCAGACGAGCTGAAGGCCACTGTTTAAGAAGCTTGCGCTTCCATACCACCTCAGCATTGAGGCAGTAATTAAAGCTAAAAGGAGCCCCTGCCCAGTATTGAATACATGTACAGTAAATGAACATACTTTCCAGAAGACCAACGATTCACTAAAAAGTTTTTTTTTTTTTTTTTTTTTTGGATTGGTCTATTGAAGTATTCTAATTTGTTGAGATAGTGAATTGGTGGGTTTTTGTTAACCATCTGAGGTCTAAGGGTATTTTTGGAGCCTGGAGAAATGTTGTCATGCCCTGACATTTGTGCTTTTTTTCAGTTGCTTATAAACATCTAAATAGCTAATATCACTGTATCAGCACAAACTGGGCTTTAATAATATGTGAGCATGTATGTACATGATTGTGTTTTTTATGCATTATGTGAAGAACTAAACATGTTAAATCACTTCAAAAAGGCCATAAAACACATACAGAACATTGATTCCTGGGACTTAAGAACTGGAGCTTGTAGCCTAGAATTTTTCTTTCTAAATGATGTGAAAATTATCTTGTTTACTTACTCACAGAAAACAATATATTGATAAAAATTTTCTAAGACACTTTATTGTTTGTAAAAGTCAAATGCGAGTAGGCATCAACTATCATCAATATCATTGTGATTTACACCTGAGAAGACAAAGGCCCGCATAATGAGCTGCATAATGAACCTTTCAGTCAGGTTTGTGACTAAGAGGGAAGAGTTACAAGAAGGAATATGAGGACAAAATAAATGTATATAAATTGATGTTTGTAGTTTATTTAAAATATATACAATTATCCCACAAGATAACTTAATATTTTCTTGTGAGTGCAGTTTATTAGGAACAATCAAAGCTGACTTTCAAAGCTGAATTTTTGCATCATTACTCCAGTCACACAATCCTTCCTTTTAACAATCTGATTTTATACTAATATATATATATATGTGTGTGTGTGTGTGTTCTAGTTTTTTTTTTTTTTTTTTTTTTTTTTGGGGGGGGGGGGGGGGATAAGTTGAAAGAACAGCATTGTTTGTTACATTTATATTTATTTGTTACATTTATATTATTTACATCAAGATTTTGTATAGTACAGTGTATATTGTTATTGAAACTTCATAATGTTTAGTTACTGAAATTAACTTTTCCACAACATTATAATTTATTAAGAATGCACTTATATGCAAAGTTTTTAAGGAAAATATTTAGTTATTTACACTGTGCTCTGCAGTTATCTAATGGAAGGGTATTTGATGCTATCCTGTATTCCATGCAGTCAAGCCATCTCTTCCTTCTCCACTCCCATAGTAGACATATTTGGTGGTGAGACACGACTGATTAATTATTTAGATTGAATTTTGATTTAAGACTTGAGTTGGATTTTACAATAAGCTGTTTATAAAACAATTCACTCAGTACAAATGCAAATAACACTGATGGATTTTTTAAGTTTAAGTTTCATGATAAAATGGATCTTACGTATGATATGGAATGAAATTAAATGTAAGTCATCAATAGTTATGATCATTTTTCTCAAATTCACTTTCTACAATCTGACTTCAGTTCACCACCTCACCAACTGTGTCGCCAATTCCCCTTGTATGCAGAATGTACATTCGCATGGCTCAGAGTTTACTTACAGGTGCGCATATTCTACAATCAAGTTTGTTTTTAAAAGATCACAAACTTTGCGCACGTTCCCAGACCCATTTTGTGCCTACAACATTAATAAATGAGACCACTGGTATTTAGAGTTCTTTGTTTTTATTGTTATTGTTATTTATTTATTTATTTATTTTTGCTTGTTTTTCTAATCAGTAATAGGTAGTTGATTTATTAATTAGCTCACACTTTAGTGGTTTAGTAAGCATAGTGAGGGAAGCAGCCCTGAGGACAGATATGAAATGCTGGTGAGAACAGGCATACTCAGGTGTTTTCTGTTTTTTCAGCTCCCCTACCTGTTTACTGTTATTGTAGATATTTCTTTGCCTTTTATTTATAAAAATATTTTTGTAAAAATGTTGTTCATTATTATGCATTTTTTTTCTGGTTAAAGGGGAGGTGAAATGCTATTTCATGCATACTGAGTTTTTTTACACTGTTAAAGAGTTGGATTCCCATGCTAAACATGGACAAAGTTTCAAAAATTAAGTTGTACGTTTGAAGGAGTATTTCTGTTCCAAAAATACTCCTTCCGGTTTGTCACAAGTTTCGGAACGTTTTTTTCGATTATGGCTATGTGTGACGTTAGATGGAGTGGAATTTCCTTATATGGGTCCTAAGGGCACATCTGCCGGAAGAGCGCGCGCTCCCGTATAGCAGAGCACTGAGAGGCTGAGCACAGACAATCACTGATCAGAGCGAGAGCGTCGCGAAATGTCACAAAAGGAGTGTGTTTTTGGTTGCCAGGGCAAGACAACCCTGCACAGATTACCAAAGAAAAAACAGCATTAAGGGACCAGTGGATGGAGTTTATTTTTACAGAGCATCAACGGAGTTGTGCAAGTGTTTGTGTTTGTACCCTGCATTTCGAAGATGCTTGTTTTACAAACAAGGCCC